>NC_090386.1:51921408-51971408 GCF_036365525.1 Heterodontus francisci | reverse complement strand
AAGCTGCACAGCTCTTGCCACCAGCTTTATGGCGAGCAGCTAAGGAGGAGGAACAGAGGAGGCAACCCAGACAGCCCCTTTCTGGCTGAGCTATCCATGAACAGCTCATTCTATTATGATACCAGTGAACGCAACCCCATTTCCCCATTCACCAATAGTCCTATGCCTTCCCTTCCCTCTGTTACTGATGGTCGCAGTGCCTGCTTGGCCACAATGCAAAAATAACAGCCAATACAAAATAAACATTTCAGACCAAATTTATAAATCAAGCCATGCCATGTTGTACGCAAACATCAACTAATCATCCTTATGCATTCCCTTAGTGCCTGTCTTTCGTGTATCTTTATCTGTCTTAATGCTGCTAGGCAGTACTATTCCAGTGGCTGCAGCATGGCTGGTGGAAGGCTGCTGACCTTTCAGTGGCGGGGACTGCAGATGGTCTAGAAGGCCTGGCTTCCAACTGCACCACCTTGGCATGGGCAGCAGCAGTCTGGGCTGGCTGATTTACAGGCAACAGCAAGGGCACTGGCAGAGTGCCAGTGGGGGGGGAAGGCGAGTGCTGTCATCCTGAGAGAGAACAGCAGGCTTGTGCTGCATGGAGCTATTGCCACTTCCCAGGGCAGCGCCTCAGCAGTCCTCTGTTGGAGAACAAATTGCTGGACTGCTGTGATACCTTGCAAGTTTCTTTGAACAGAGGTATCTGCAGCCCTGATGGCAACAGTTTGAGCTTGCATGGCAGCAAGCTGTGATTGCATGACTCCAGTCTGAACTTCTATTGCAGTATTCAAACTTCTGATGGAAGCTGCTTGTTGTGACAAGAAGTGTGGAAAGTAAGAGGTGCATGCTTACACCATCTGCAGCTTCTAAGTCAAAAAGATTGTGGGATGACAGGGAAGTGAGAAGGAGAACGAGATGTGAGGATACTATTATGGACAGGTGGGAAACGGTAGGAATGATTTCTACTTTTCACACATCAACTGAGGTAGGAATGATTTCTACTTTTCACACATCAACTGACTAAAGAGTGTTTTTATTAGAATTGTGTTTTAACCCTTGGGTGTTTTAATGGTCAATAAACAGACAAATGACAGGTTTTCTCATAGATTTAAAGAAAGATAATTGTTAAATAATACCCAAATATATTCGCAACTTTACCCACTCACACGTGCACACGCACAGGAAAAGATAGAGTTTAAAAGGTAACATGCATGTCAGGTGACCCAAGTTTCTCTCCCATTGTGTTCTCATAAATGATGTTTGGTGTGGCTGTTAGACAATGGGTTTGGATGTTGCTCATCTTGATAAAGTGGTTTTTTTTCCACACCCATTAACCTGAGTTTGAATCTGGGGTCTTCATGTCTGTAAAGTCATTGTTCGTCCAACTTGTTGAAAAGGGATAGCCATTAACATGTAAATGCCCCATTCAATTTCTAATGCTTTCTTTAACACTTGACCAGATATGACGATTGATTCGGGCTTCAAGCAGTCTCCATGTGTATTCGCAGTACAGGAGAGGTCACCTTACCTCTTACTCCATCTTGTGGAGGAAAAGGTGTCTGTTTTGAGTTCAATTCATTTTATAGTCCATAATTTCTCCTTGCATGAGCGTGACAATACTGTCATCTATCATTTCAGCCACACAACTGGTCACGGTCTTGGCAATGGTTGCTCCAATTATGGCAAGCACTGTCACCTCCAGAGGGTTGAGGACATGCAGTTGTGCCTGTTTCCTGCTGTTTATCACCTGCTGCCTCTGGTTATGTGACACCTTGTCCTGCAAGAGAAAGGGAGTGTCAGTGAGTGTGTGCAATCTGTTTGTGGCTGTCATGGATGAATAGCTGGCAGTATGTGCAAGCTGTAAGCTATGATTGAGTCTTGCAGCAATGCTAACTGTGTGAGGATGAGGTGAAGCTATGAATTTTAGATATGAGTTGTGATTAATGAAGATTGTTGGTAGGTGAGTGATGGGGGTGTGGTGCATTGATCAGAGTGTGAGGCTACTGGTGCAGTTGGTGGGATATGGCATTTGAAGATGCATTTACTGACCTTGACCACTCGTATGAAATCATTGTCCTTTTTTGATGCACTACATCCAGGTCCTCGGGGCCTAACTTCTGGCATTGATTGCCAGAGCTTTCTGCTCACATTGTCTTGGATTTTGACTGGAGGGCCTCCTTGGCCCCTAGCGGGTAGAGCGCATCTCTCTTCCTCTGCACCTCAACCAAGGCCTTCAGTGCAGCATGGAACATCTTGGATCCCATTTCTACCGTGGTATGCCATTCTTTCTTTTGTCTTTCTCGATGAACCCCATGTTTAAGAATTACTGGCTAACTTTAGGTAGTGCAGCCTAGATTTAACTGGTACTGGCCTCTTCCTCAATTTTGGGCTCTCTGAAGTGTGCAGCCACTCAACAGCATCGTTAGCTTGGCTGCATGCTGCAATCACGGTAATGAGCAGGCAGCACAAAATTGGCTTGCTGTTTGCATCAGAAGCAACGGGTGCAGGTTCATAGTGATCCAGCGCCCATTATTGGGGATTAGTGAATTTTGCAGGCCGTCTATCTGTCTATTCATCACTAGACAGCGATGTCTTACACCCAAGTGTGGGACATCAGCAAAGATGAAGCAATGACATCATTGCTTGGTACACATATGACTGAGATTGCAATTCAGAATGGCTGGATGATAGTTATTCCCAAACCTTTCTGTTTTTGCTCCATTAATAAGAGAGGCATGCTCAGAGTGTCTAGACCATTTTCAACAGAGAATGAAAGCTGACAGATGAGTGCCCTGGGCTACTTGCACAATTGTAGTCACTTTAGAAGTGCTACAATCAAAGAGGTTGCTTGCCTACTATTTCTCCAAAGAAAAGTTGTATAGCTTCAAACTAGTTAACTTTTCTGCGATAGTCCGAGTGGATCTATGCAACAGGCTCAACATTATAAATTGGCTATGTTGTACAGACATCAAATCTTCAAGTGAATTTTATTTTTCTCCACCCAGTCAGCTTTTAGAATATTTAATTCTACTAATCTGTGTAGTTTATTATGCCATCAAAGTGGTTGCTGTGTAACAGGTTTTTGTCAAGTAGAATTCCACAGTTGTTGCTAAGATGCAAGAATCTTACAAATCCTCTAGGATTAGATGCAGCTGTCTTGCAGTGTTGAAATACTGTAGCAGGTCATTTGAAGTGGAAAGTCATGGCGTATAATGGTCTTCTGCTGAAAAAGCCTCTTGAAGACTTTTTTTTAAAAAGAGAACCTTTTTATTCCCCAAAAGTGTTATGTTTATGTTAACCTGGGTTAAGTTAGCGAGTGCAAGTACTGTATGCCAGTGTTTTCAGAAATCATCAGTTTTATGGAAAGCTGCTAACCTCAATGCTGTAACAGAACAAGTACTAAAGAGTGGTTCAAAGTCATAGGCACTTTATTATTGTTGGTTGGGGGGAAAAAACTGAACTATTCAAATGGAACACAAGAACAGGAGTCGGCCATTTAGCTCCGCAAGCCTGTTCACTGCAATGAGGTGGTGGCTGATCTGCGACCTATCTCCAACTCCATGTATCAGTCTTTGCCTCAAATCCCTTGGTACCTTTTGGTAACAAAAATCTATCCCTCAGTTTTAAATTTAACAATTGATCTAGCATCAAATACCAATTGTGGAAGAAAGTTCCAAACTTCTGTTACCCTTTGTATGTAGAAGTGTTTCCTAATTACACTCCTGAAAGGTCTGGCCCTAATTTATAGACTCTGCCCCGTCGTCCTAGACTCCCCAACTAGTGGAAATAATTTCTCCCTCTCTGTTCGCCTTAATAGCTTGAAAGCTTCAATCGAATCACCCTTTAACCTTCTAAGTTCAAGGGAGTACAACACCAGTTTGCTTAACCTCGCCATGTAGCTTAACCCTTGGGATTCCAGGTATCATTCTGATAAATCAACTCTGCACTCTCTCCAAGGCCAAATACAGCTTCCTAAGGTGTAGTGCCCAGAACTGCTTACAGAACTCTGTGGCCTGACCAAGGCTTTGTATAGCTGAAGCATGATTTCTACCCCCTTGTATTATAGTCCTGTAGATATAAACGCCAGCATTCCATTAGACGTTTTGATTATTTTCTGTACGCGTTATGACACTTTCATGATCTGTGTATCTGGACCTCCACTGTTTCTAGCTTTTCACCATTTAGAAAGTACTCTGTTCAGTCTATTTTAAATCCAAAGTGGATGACCTCACATTTGTCTATATTGAAATTCATTTGCCATAGTTTTGCATATTCATGTAATCTATCAATATCTCTTTGTAATTTACATTTCCTTATACACTGCTTACTATACTGTCTATCTTTTATGTCATGTTTAGACATGCGTCTTTCTGTCCCATCATCTAAGTCATTCATGAATACAGTAAATAGCTGCAGCCTCAACTCAGATTCTTGCAGGACACTGCTATTCACATTCTGCTACTTAGAGTAACTGCCCATTCACCCTACTCTCTCCTCTGGCTGCTCAGCCAATTTTCTAACGAGGTCAATCATTTTCCTTCATTTCCATGAGCTTCAACTTTAGTTAACAGTCTCTTATGAAGACTTGGATCAAATCTTGGTTCACATAGCTGTGCATTATTTCATTAAATGCTGTATATTGATTCCAATTATTTGTTTGTGTTCATTTTCAGCGAAATTGAAATTTTATATTTGCATAATCTACCTACCAGTGCCCAGGGAACTATGCAGAGTTTGGGATAATAAAGGCATGTTCTAGAAGATGGGTTTGATCTGGATTTCCTATAACCGAGAAAGTGAAATGTAAACTTAATCATCTCCTCCCTAGCCCCTTTTTCTTCCATTTTGCTCCCTTGTTTCTTTCCTTCCTACTCTTCACCCCCCACAAATTATAACACTACTAATTGACATATGAGCATAGTGTGAATCAGCAAGCTAACCCTACTTAATTTGGTGGAAGTAAAACAGCACAGTAATCTGTAGTGTAGATGAAGCTGACAAGTGAACATATATTTTTGCTGATTATTTGTAACATTGATTGTAAAAGAAAATCCCCAGATGCCCAGGAGTCTTTTTTTTAAAAGAAGTGATGTTTAACAATAGCTCAGTAAAATGTTGTTCTGTGTCCCCCTGTTGGTGCTCAATACATTTTTGGTATATTAGTAGTGGCACAGTGGTTAGCACCGCAGCCTCACAGCTCCAGCGACCCGGGTTCAATTCTGGGTACTGTCTGTGTGGAGTTTGCAAGTTCTTCCTGTGTCTGTGTGGGTTTTCTCCGGGTGCTCCGGTTTCCTCCCACAAGCCAAAGACTTGCTGGTTGATAGGTAAATTGGCCATTATAAATTGCCCCTAGTATAGGTAGGTGGTAGGGAAATATAGGGACAGGTGGGGATGTGGTAGGAATATGGGATTAGTGTAGGATTAGTATAAATGGGTGGTTGATGTTCGGCACAGACTCAGTGGGCCGAAGGGCCTGTTTCAGTGCTGTATCTCTAAACTAAACATGCTATGTTGAAGTGGCCCCATGGCAATATTATCTGAAAACACAGCATAAGTTTCCATATTGTTAATGTTCGAGGCAGGAGGAGTACACTGTCTTTTCTAGTTCCACTTCTGCACAGGTCACAACATCTATTCAAATGTTTACCCAATTACCCATACAGCCAATCGTATACTCTATTTTTAATCCCAGAATAAAATACACCAACCAGGTTTCTTCAATAAAAAACAAAATTATCAGTTTATTATAAAACAAGGCTCAACCAGTAATGAAGCAAAGCATTAACACACCGATTAAAATATGAACGTTCCTTTTTTTAAAAATTCCCCAATTACACACGCGCACTGGAAAAAATACAGAAATTCACTGCAGAGGTCTGTTACAAAAGAAAAATTTAAATAACTATTTTGGCAAAATACCTGCTAATTCTTGATGAAAAAAGAAAGAAGATATGGAAGGAAGTCAGTTGTCCCTTTTTTTTTGTTTGGCATCTGGGTATACGGAGATGGATCATTAGGATCATTTCAGAAGCAGTCTGTTCTGGAGATGTCAAGAATTATTCTAGTAGGCTTTCTAGGAGAAATGTGGCATCAAGGTTTATCTGCCAGCACACGCTTGAATCACAGGATTTCTTTTCAGCTCCTCAGGAGCTATATGGCACCAGGAATTGTTTTGCTCTTCCACACTGAATCTTGGCAGGATTTCTTCGAAAAGGTAGAGAAGGAGGTGGTGAGCTGGGTGATTTCTTTTTCCTTGGCAGGAAAACACCAGCTGTCTTCAAACAGTTCACACCACAACTAACTGAAAACAATGTCCAAACCCTAAACAGAAAGTCGACCTGACCTCCATAAACCTTGACATGTGGCTTCTCTAACCATTTTTCCCCAAGTCACCAAGCGTTCTGCTGTTTTCTGAGCCCAAATCACAGGTGGCCTCCAGCACAGGTGGCTTTCAAACAATATCTTGTCCTGTCGGTGAACTTAGTTAAAAAAAAAATCCATTAATAAGCTGAAGACATTGTCTTCAGTTCCCATTACAAATGCCTTTCTCCTGCCATTGCTCACCCTGGGAACTGTGAGGCTGAACCAGATCGTTTGCAACCTTGGGTTATGTTTGACCCCCAAGATGAACCCCCTACCACATATCCACCATTGTTAAGATCACTTATTCCCACCTCCATAACATCGCCAGACTCCACCTTTGCCTCAGCTTTTCTGCTGCTGAAACCTGCATCCATATCTTGATTGCCTCGAGACTTAACTATCTCAATGCACTTCTGGCTAGCCTCCCTTGTTCTACCCTCTGCAGACTTGAGATTATTCAAAACTCCGCTGCCCATGTCCTAACTTGTGCCAAGTCCCATCTCTCCCTATACTCCCTGATCTATTTTGGCTCCTGGTAAAGCAATGACTTGATTTTAAAAATTCTCATCCTTGTTTTCAAATCCCTCCTAACCTCACCTCTCCCTAACTCTGTGATCTCCTCCAACCTTACAGCCCCCTCTGCACTCCTCCAATTCTGACTGCTTGTGCATTTCCCATTGCCTTTGTTCAATTACATCTTAGTCATTTAATCTCTCCTGCCCTCTGCCCTATCATACACCTTCCCTTTTTTCTTCTATCCCCCCCACCCCCCAACAACCCCAACCCTTCTTGCTTAAAGCCTATTACATTTCTAACCTTTGCCAGTTCTGATGTAAGGTCACAGATCTGAAACGTTAACTCTGTTTCTCTCTCCACAGATGCTGCTAGACCTGCTGAGTATTTCCAGCACTTTCTGTTTTTATTTCAGATTTCCAGCATCTGCAGTATTTTGCTTTTACTTCTGCAAGATTATCTCCACAAAAAATCTTTCACATCCTACGACCACAACCAACTCTAATCAGGACACTGTACTCTGCTCCATCCAACTCCCCCAGTTTCATAGATATGTTTCCTGTTCCTCCAAGTCTGGAAGTTCATTTTGAGTCTCTCTCTTCCCTGTTCCTCTCTAGCATGTGTGATCTCTTTCGCACACGCTTCATTTTCCCCCCCCCTTTTCCTCCTTCCCCTCCTCCCAGTGCAATCTGACATTTTTACACCCATTTCAGTTCAAGCTACCACTTTTTCTTCTATTTAATTTACTTCTCCCTCACATTTATGCTGGCACTCTCCCTCCCCACCACTCCAAACTACTGATTCCAGGTTCTGTTCCCCCACCACCCCCCCCCCCCAACCACCACTCCCTTCTCTCCCCCCTCCTCTTCCCCCCCCCCCCCCCCCTTCTACTTGAATGCTGTTACCACAAAAAATGATTTTGGCCTTTTCTCACTGTGGACAGGAATTCCTGTTAGCGATGGGATCACTTAGGAGCGACATAAGGATATAGTTTCAGCAATTGTGGGCTGGAAGGTCCCCGCGCCTGCCACGGCCACCCACCCCCCCCCCCCTCCCAGCATCAGACATTGGCAAAACTTCCATTACCATGGCCGAGTAGGCATTCTTCATGTTGACCTCAGTAGTGTGTTTACAAACTACTGACTGAGAGCCAATGCCACCTGATCTTGTCCTAAGTCGATGTTCACATATGCACATTTAACAGCAAAGACCACTGTTGTGCAGTCAGGAGCAAGCACTCTAGTAGATTATATTATTCCCTAGTGCAGGGGCTTGAAGGATAATTGAATAGCCTTCTGGTGCTGATCAGCTTACACAGGACAGTTTAGGGGTCAAATGTGGAACCTTCTTTATCAGTTTGAATACCACATAGTGCATTTCCCCATAGTCCATTTGGGGAACTTGATTTGCCTTCTGTGGGGCATGAAATTAATATTTTGATGTTTAAATTTATCTACAAATGTGTGGAAGGACATTATGCATGAGCCTAAGGTAATGTTAATGAAAACAAGTTCTTCAAATGGTCTCTTTCTTCATAACTAAGGAGGAAATGAATCAAAGCTTATCTTTATAAGCATTCCAGCACAGTGACTCATTCAATGGAATCTGGATAAGCGTGTACCTGACCGAAACATAAAACCAGTGCAACATTCCTTTCCCACCCACTTACGCAACCAAGCTGTATCAAGTTAGGTGGTTTGTTCGGTTAATATGTAGTGTAAATGTAGCCATTTAAACTGATAAACCACTCTTACTGCTCATTGTTCAGTTGTTGCTGGTAAATGCCATATTCCATTATCAGTCTAATGGTTGGGTAAATGAGCATGCCTCTTTATTCATTTATCCTCCCATATACCTTCAGGATGTGCTCACTGTTGAACGGTGAGATAATCACGCTGCCAAATAATTATTTTAACTAATTTTCTTCAGACTTGTTTGATATGAGCCATAAAGATGTCCTGCCTATCACATAAATGAGTAATGTGTTGTATGAATTCAAAGTGATTCCTGACAATGCAGTGACCCGTTGACGTCATCAGAATGTGCCAGGCTGCGTACACGCGCAGCTACATCTTGCCAGGACTAAGTGGCGCATGCGTGGGAGGACGTCATTGCGTATCCGCGCCTGGTCCATCTTTGCGCATGCGCGATAAAGCATCTTCGGGTATTCAGTCCCCCACTTGGCTGGAGCAAGTGGCTGAATGGGAGACTTTGAGGCTGGCGACCTCTCCCCTCAGCTGCTCGCTCCAGACCTCGCTGCTCCCTGCCCCACTCCCCTGGACGATTGTTCCTTGCTTCGTGCCATCCCGCTCTTCGGCTGCTCGCTCCCTGCTTTTCCGCCCCCACCTCCAGCCGCTAGCTCCAGGCCACACCACTTCCCTCCTCTCAGCCGCTCATTCCAACGCTGCCCCTTGCGACCCACCTTGCTTCTTCGGGCAGCGCATGGTGACTGATCAAACGTGGGAGCGAGTGACCGAGAGGAGGGAAGCGGCGCGGTCTGGAGCTAGCAGCTGGAGGGGAGGGAGTGGGGCGAGTGGGGAACAATCGGCCAGGGGAGTGGGGGGAGAGCAGCGAGGTCTGGAGCTAGCGGCTGTGGGGAATGGGTGTGGAAGTGGCCGATAGGGAGGAGGGGAAGAAAGCTAGTTGCCGGGGCTGGGAGGAGAGCGGCGAGTGGGGTGGGAGCTAGGAGCTACGTTAAGGTGAAATCAGCCCTGGTCAGTCATATAAACAAATCACAATAACAAATTCGCAGCAAATTTTCGATCAGGGTGACAATTCGCTATCTTTTAATGGAAATTCAATCATAACATTCCTTTTGTATTTAATAGGATTACTGGAATATTAAATGGTTCTGAGGATTACCATTAGTATCTTATAACTACACAGCAGTGTATTACTGGACTTCCATCCAACTTAATGTAAGGTTACTTTGCTAGAACGATCTCATCATAAGCAGTTCCTGTGATAAATTGAGCAGCGTCATCTTTAATCCTGGCAGCTGCCTGAACTTCGCAGACACTGACACTGGCCTGCATTTGTGCATGTGCAAGCACTGTGACACCTTGTGGTTGCGTTGTCAGCAAACTCAACCATATGAATTTCAATGCCAATGTGATGCTAGGTATATAGGTCGTACATCCCAAAGACTGGCAGATCATATCAAACATGTCCCTTCCACTGTTCACAACTGGCAAGGTATAGGCCGTACCCCAACCAGCCCGTGCTTGCAAAACTCAAAACGCAGCGTCCAACATTAGATGTGATTCTGTGATTGGACAACATTTGCTAAATAAGCCTCAGTGTGCTAAGAATAACTCTGATAACCAATTTATGCTTCAGTAGGGCTCGCAGTTTGGTGCATTTGTGCGTACTGGAAGCTACATACACTAATGCACAGGGCCCTGTTCTTTGCAGACAGAAAGAACATGTACACGCATTGCGCCTGATTCAGTTGAACAGAATAAGTGACAGCCATTCGCAGGTTCATTTCTCAGGGTAATGCTTTGATCAATCAGAGTCAAGCTGCCTGGTTTAAATTTCAAACAAAGCTTGGCAGTTAACTGTCAGTCACTGTAAACTGGTGCATTCTCCATGGCAGTGCCTCTACCAATCGGAGTTCACTTGCCAACCAATCAGCACTCTCCTCATGCAGTATAAGTTGTTGTTTTCCCTCATATTCGTATTCTTGCATATTGTCCTGATGAGTGCAAGATGAAAAGCTTCGACAACATGTCTCTATTTTCAGCAAAGTACACTCTGTGGTTGGCTTGCTTTGCTTGGGTTTTCTTGAAGGCAGAATTGTAGTTGTCTCTCTTCCCCTGGTCGCTGACTGTAGCAGTCTGTAAGCTTGGAGGGTACACCGTCAAAGACAGTTTTCAAGCTTGATGTTTTCTGGGGAGAGAGAAAGGGAAGCACGCAGCTTTCTCTGCTGCTGTACACTCAGTTACTCCTTGTCTTCTGTGAGTGTAACAAAACTTGTGTTTTTTCAGAGATGGACAGACAGTCACATGGTTCTCTCAATCCCCTTTGATTTTAATGGGATACAAGGTTCAGAATTGGCTCCACAGGTTCCAAGATGCCAGTATTTACACTCAAGGGTTTGCTCTTGCAAAGTCAATGTGTCAGGATGGCCAATGAAGCAATTTGAGGTAATTCAATTACTTGGAGCAAGCCATTATTCTGGGTCTAGGGCTTCTCTGATTTCTGTCTGCAATTCAGTCTCCTGGTATTTCAGTTGCAAATTGTAGTGGCCATCTTGGCTGTTAGTTTTTTTAGCAGTTACTGTAGGATTTTTTTCCATTAAAAGTCTAATGTAAATTTCCAACTGATTTTAATATTTCTCATTTAGCATATGGGGTTTTCTTGACAACAGAAAGGCCTGCCACAACCAACACCATCACCACAGGACAAAATCAGTAATAAACGCAGTTTTGTGAATGTCGCACACATTCCAAAAACAAGTTTTAAAAAGAAAAAGAACTGATCAAAAAAAAAGTGGGTATTAAGCTCTGTCTGACATGTTTGCTCGAATACATGAGCACTAAACCAACCAAAAGGAGCTATACTATTGGCTAAAGCAGCAGGCTGTATAGTGTAAATGTCAGAATTGATAAAAACAAGTTGGTAACTTCGACAGATATGCCTGTTTTGCCCTGTTTGAGAATGAATGGTGTAAAGGAATGATTTCATATGTCTCCTGCTACTTCATCTAAGTGGCTGACTGGACAGTAAATGGCAGACCATTCTCCAATCTTATTTTCATAAAATATGCGCACTTTTGACTTTGATAATTGTGCCACTGTTATTACCTTCCAACAGCACAGACCAGGGACTAAGGAGGAGTATTCCTAATGTTGGCTCAGTGCTATGTCAGGTGGACTGACTGCAGCATCAGGGCATCTGTGCCAACTATTTTGACTGAGGTTTACCAAGTCATAGAAATTTCCACTCAGAAGGAGACCAATCATTCCATTGTGCCAGTGTTACCACTGAGTTATCTGCTCCAATCCCACTGCTGAATCCCTTCATGTATGTTTTTAAAAAAAAAAATCTAATTCCCTCTTAATTTGACTGAATTTCAATTGATGCATAATGTATTGCATATTCTAATAACTCGTTGCATGAAAAGAATTATGATCTCAATCTCTTCTCTCCCCCCTCCATTCTTGTACTAGTCCTAAATTTGTGCCATCTTCTTACTGATTCATAAAAATAGAAATATTCTTTTACTGTTTAAATTATCAAATCAAAATTTTGAATATTTCCAATTGATATTTCTTTCCAATGATGCAGTTCTGGTCACCGCATTATAGGAAGGATGTGGAAGCTATGGAAAGGGTGCAGAGGAGATTTACTAGGATGTTGCCTGGTATGGAGGGAAGGTCTTACGAGGAAAGGCTGAGGGACTTGAGGTTGTTTTCATTGGAGAGAAGGAGGAAGAGAGGTGACTTAATAGAGACATATACGATAATCAGAGGGTTAGATAGGGTGGATAGTGAGAGTCTTTTTCCTCGGATGGTGATGGCAAACACGAGGGGACATAGCTTTAAGTTGAGGGGTGATAGATATAGGACAGATGTCAGAGGTAGTTTCTTTACTCAGAGTAGTAGGGGCGTGGAACGCCCTGCCTGCAACAGTAGTAGACTCGCCAACTTTAAGGGCATTTAAGTGGTCATTGGATAGACATATGGATGAAAATGGAATAGTGTAGGTCAGATGGTTTCACAGGTCGGCGCAACATCGAGGGCCGAAGGGCCTGTACTGCGCTGTAATGTTCTAATTCTAATTCTAGTCTTTCTAGTCTTTCATGACTGTATCTCCTCATTTCTGGTACCATCCTAGTTAATCTATGCTGCACCTTGGGTGCACAAATCTAAACGCTCTGTTGCCATTGTGCCCCAATTAATGTGCAGATTAATCACCAGTTCCTCGTTTTTTCTATTCAATGCTCCTGTAATATAAATCCCGAAACCCCTTTGTTCTTTTTATGGTTCATTTCATGCCAGTAAGCCAATGGAAATGATCTAGGTTATCTTTTTTTTCTCAAGTGAGATTCAATTATTCATTTAAAGAAAAGTTTAATTCTGCATTTAGATTAGAGTCCAAGAGAGGAATTTGAACCCCCCCCCCCCCAAAAAAAAAATGGCTGTTTGGGTTGGGTGAGATATATAAAAAAAATTTTTGAAATCTCGAACTCAATCCCAACCTACCTTGAATCTGCCCACTTCTGGTTTTAACGGGTGCAATGAGGTGCTGGCGACCAACTCACTCCCAGGAGGTGGGTTAATCATTTACATATTATAGTGAGGCTACGTGCCTCAGATTTAATCTCCATTTTAAATTTAACCCTGGCCAGATGTGTGGGAATTGGGGAACCTGGCAGCTAAAGAGAAGCGAGGACATTTGTGTCTGCATGTGTCAGAGTCCAAATGCTTCTCTTTGCTGCTGCGGAGAGACACCAGTTTAAAACCCACAGATGGGGAGGGGCTTGTAACATGAGTCACTCAGTGATTCAAGCATAGTCAACAGTATTTCCTGCTAAAAAGAACAAGCAGTTCCCTTAAACTTCCTGGGTCATGGTCTTTGCTGGGATGAGCAGACAATTCGTCTCCCTCCTCCCAAGCTTTGCAATATAGGATACAGTGTTGTAATTAGGTGACCATCTTAGGCTGCAAGCAAAGTCAACTTTTAACTGTTGCTTTTAAAATCTAAAAATATAGGACTGAATTTCGGCGTGCTCAAAAAATGGCGGCCTGCCAAAGAGCCTCAAGCTCATTATAGTAGCTGGGGTGGCCCGACCAATCACGTGGAGGGGGCGGGCTGTCCGTCCTCAGCATTGCTGGTGCCATTTTTAAAGGGCGGGCAGCCAGCCCTACCAGCATATTTAAATTTTTAAGGCTACAACCCCCCCCAAAAGTTATCAAATAAATTTCTAATGCCCCTTTCCCACCCCCAATAACTATTACATTAACTATTTGCCCTTCCACCTTGCCCCAAAAAGACTTGCCTTTTAAATCTGACCCCTCACCCACCCCCAGACTGCACAAAGTTTAAAGTTCACCCCTTCTCACCATCCCCTATACCAATTTACGTTTATTTGACCCCATTCACCACCCCCACCCCCCCCCCCGCCCCCAACCCGCACTTAAAATCTTAACTCCTCACCCCTTCCCACCAGTGTCGTACCAGCTTTACCCGGACGGGGAATTGAAGGCGCTGGAGTGTTGGCTGTCGCACTGAAGGTTGTGGCGGGCCCGGAAGATTTAAGCTAAGTTGAATTAAATTTATGCATGTCAATAATTTAAATATTTAAATCCAGGTCCTGTCACCTAGCAGCAGTGGGGGGGGGTGCTGCCACGGAGCCTCGCCACCGCTAGGAGGATCAGGCCAGGCCTGCCTGGCATCCGCCTCCATGGTGGACTGCTGCCAGAACCATCTTCCATCCCCTCGTTTCTCCCCCCCCCCCCCCCCCACAAACACTGAGCCCGACGTCGTGGACTAATAAAATCCAGCCCATGAATTCAGATTTCCAGTCAGTGGATTAAAGAAAATTTATCATTCAACAAAGCAAGTTGGTGTGACACATCCTGACCTCACAAAATGAAATGTGACAACAGGAGTATTTCATTGAGGTTGTATATTTAAAAAGAAACTATATACATACACGCACACACTCATCAGTCTCACTGTAATAGCCATTCTTTGGTTTAGGTTTTCTTTTCATCCGGGATTGCGCATGAGCACAACTGGGGAACTCCAACTGCTTTGACTGGGCTCAATCAGCTTGTGCTCCAGCATATACTGAATTTCCTCCAGAACCCGGATCAGTTTCCGAGGACCTAGGCAATAGAGATTTTGTTTTATGGGGCACGTCTCTCCGACATCCACATTGTGTAGGCTTAGGGTTGTGCGCCCTGGTTTGTCCCTGCAGATCCCTTTAAATGCTGTGAACAGTCTTGTTCGGTCTCCTCTCTGTCCTGCATTTAAGTAGGAGAGTACGGTGTCTAATTTCCTTAACATTTCAGTGTTAGCTAACAGGATAGTAGGGGGTTCAATTTGGGAATCCTCCAGATCTCCCTCTAATTTGTCCTGACTGTCCCTTTTGCCCTCCTCTTTCCTGACTGCCTGACAGACCTGTGCTTGTTTGTCCCCTTCCTGGCTATGATACAGTTTTAACATATTGATGTGGCACAGCCTTTGCTTTTTCCTACAATCTGGCGTGTCAATTATATAATTCACCTGGTTAATTCTCTTTACTACTCTGTACGTGCCACTGAATTGGGTTTTCATGTGTTCTCTCTGTACTGGTAATGGCCCTAACACATGGTCTCCGGGCTGAAATGTTCTGGCCTTGGCATGTTTATCCACTTGCTTTTTCGTAGCTGTCTGGGAAGTTTTTAGGTGTTCCTGAGTCACCACATAAGCTCTCGTGAGCCGTTCTTGGAACTGTTACGACCCGGTGAGAAAGGTATCTAGGGGACCCTCTCAGCTTTCACCTGGTCTTACCATAACAGGACTTAATTTTAAACACACTGTTCTTAGCTCCTCCTTGATGAATCCTTGTTCACTGCATTCCAATTATAAGGCAAAGAAACCAGCACAAACAGGCTTTCTTAGGTTTAAAGAAGAAAAGTTGAAATTTATTAAACTTTAACTTAAACTGTAATTTGGTTAACGGCTACAAATACACGCCACGCCCCACGCTGGCATGCATACACGATACACACTTGCAAACAGAGACAGAAAAGAGCAGAAGAAAAATAAGGTGGAAAAGTTTGAGGCAATATCTGAAGAGTTGTTGGTATGGTTCTTCAAGCTCACTGTAGAGTCCTTGATTGTAGGTACACCTTGCTTTTTGTTGGGGCCCAGTATTCTTCTTAAACCTTGTTCGTTGTAGGAAACTTCTCTCTTGGGGTTCATGTATCTTCAGAGGCTTGTGAGAAAGAGATGGGAGCAGGCAGACAGGAGAGATCTTCAGTCCATGAGCATTCTGCTTTCTGCCCAAACTGTTTGTTTGTACAAATTCAAAAAACTCAAGTTGCCCAGCAGGTTAGTCATGTGACTAGTTGGTTTGACCATGTCCGCTTGTGTATTCGGCTATCTTAGCAGTCAACCTGGAATGCGAGCGCCCCACCTTCAGTGTCTGGTGATCAAAAGCCTATTGTGGGTTGAATGTGTCAGGGAATGGTCCTTTTGTTTTTTCCAAGCACTGTCTGTTTATATGCAAATGTCTTTCTAGTCAAGGTTCCATTGTGGGTTGAATGTGTCGGGAATGGCTGCTTTGTCCTTCCAAACACTGTCTGTTGATATGAAAATGTATTTCCAGCCAAGATCTGGCAATTTTTTTAAGTTAGTCCTTTCTTCATGGCAACAACAGTTTGAAATTTAATGTCCATGTGGTGAAATTAATATGCCTCATCCTTGGCAGGTGGAGCCTGAATGACAGACTACATTCGTCCCTGTCTCCCAAGAACCTCTCCTCGATTAGCTTTAGAGGACCTCTCACCTCATGTCCATAAACTAATTCAAAGGGACTAAAGCCAGTGGACTCATTGGGTGCGTCCCTGGTAGCAAACAGAGGAAGTCCCAGCCCTTTGTCCCAGTCAAAGAATATGCCCTGATCATTGTCTTTTAGGGTCTGGTGGTACTGCACAAAGCCCCTTGTGACCGTGGGTGGTAGGCTGAGGACTTTAGCTGTGTTATGCCCAGATTACCCATAACTGTTTGAAAAATTCATGCCCTGATGTGACCAGATCTCAGCAGGCAGCTCATATCCGGTTGTTACGACCGCGGCAGGAGCAATAGGGCGGCACAATGGCGCAGTGGTTAACACCGCAGCCTCACAGCTCCAGCGACCCGGGTTCAGTTCTGGGTACTACCTGTACGAAGTTTGCAAGTTCTCCCTGTGACCGTGTGGGTTTCCGCTGGGTGCTCCTGTTTCTTCCCACAGCCAAAGGCTTGCAGGTTGATAGGTAAATTGGCCGTTGTAAATTGCCCCTAGTGTAGGTAGGTGGTAGGAGAATAGTGGGGATGTGGTAGGGAATATGGGGTTAATGTAGGATTAGTATAAATGGGTGGTTGTTGGTCGGCATAGACTCGGTGGGCCGAAGGGCCTGTTTCAGTGCTGTATCTCTAAATAAATAAATAAACGCACTGTTATTTCAGTCCCATCACTCCACAGGTC
Organism: Heterodontus francisci; assembly: GCF_036365525.1. NCBI lineage: Eukaryota > Metazoa > Chordata > Chondrichthyes > Heterodontiformes > Heterodontidae > Heterodontus > Heterodontus francisci. The sequence goes on along the minus strand of NC_090386.1, from coordinate 51,954,352 downwards.
ACAGCATATTCATTCATTTTTACCAAAATCAGAAAAACTACCAAATTAAACACCCTAGTATCCCCCAAATGAAGCAGACAAACCAGGTATCTTTAGACAACAACAAATTAACTCTTTATTAAAGAAACTAAATCTTAAACACTAAGATAAACCTGCGTCTAAAGATCTTATAACTGCTTAAGTTAATCTAACTCTCGCATTCACGCATATACATTGAAAGAACAGTGGTCTGGTTTTAAAGGTAGAGTTTTTAATAATTAGCTGTCCCTTGAGAATAAAAATAATTAAGTTTTTGTGTTTTACGTTCCTGGTGACAGATCTTCTGATGTGAAGATAATCACTTGAAGTCTTCAGTTGGATTTGATGAAAAATGCTCTGTTCTTGATAGGTAGGCAGTTCGGCTGCAGTAGCACTAACAGTTCCTTCCATGATGAGCACAGCAATACAAAATAATTTGTTAAGGAAAAAAAGCTTTTTTTATTTACTTAGGAATTAATTTGGTTTGTAGCCTTGTAGAATTTTTCTTGAGAGAGAGAGTGAGAACAGAACAACTCCTTTCTCCAGATCGTCTCGCTGGAAAAAAACTCAGAACCAACTGCTTGAAACCGGTTTCTGCTAGCTCCACACAGTCAAAATGGACACACCATACCATGTGACCTCGCTCTCGCTCTCGCTCTCGCTCTCGCTCTCTCTCTCTCTCTCTCTCTCTCTCTCTCTCTCTCTCTCTCTCTCTCTCTCTCTCTCTCTCTCTCCTGCTGTTGCTCAGTAACCAAAATGCAGCTGTGGTACACTCTCCTCAGAATGTTATCCTTTAAAGGTGCACTGCTTATTAACAGTCTTAAAGGCATACACTCTTTTTTAAATTCCGTGTAAGAAAAGAATAATTCAAGTCCGTGACACCTCCGCCCTTGGCAAAATGAAACGCCATTCCCGAAATGCATTTCATTACAGTGCAAGAAAAAATAGAAATTGGAAAAACACTAACATTGTTTCACATTAACATACCATTCACTCTGCTGATAACTTACAGCATTTTCTTTATGCCATTGCCATTTATATGAGTTAACATAGTTAATTTTGTGACAAAACGTCCCCGAAATATGTACAACCTTTAGATGATAAGGCTGTAACAACAAACTCCATCCAAAGATACTAGCATTTTGGTTTTTTAAACTTTTCTGCAACGTTAATCGGTTATGGTCAGTATATATTAGTATTTCTTTATAGTCCTGGCAGACACATCCCTCAAAATGTTTGCGAGCCAGCAAAAGTCCGAATGTTGCTTTTTCCACAGTGGAATACTTTTGTTGATGGCAATTTGGTTTTCTTGAAAACACTCTTCTGGTTTCTGTATGCCTGATTCATCATCCTGCAATAGGATTGCATCAACCCCAGGTTGCTAGCATCAATCACTATTTTAAAAGGTTTAGCGAAATTTGGAGCAGCCAACACCGGTTCATTAGTTAAGACTGCCTTTAACTTTTCAAAAGCTGGCTGGCATTCATCTGACCATACTACCTTGTTCTTTTTTTGTAGCAAATTGGTTAATGGAGCAGCCACAGTACTAAAATTCCATACAACTTTCCTGTAAAAACTGCACATCCCGAAAAACCTTATTTCCCGTTTAGATTTAGGGATAGGGAACACCATTAAGGCTTGTACCTTTGCTGTTTTTGGCAGTACCTGACCTTGCCCCACTGTGCCCAAGGTAGATTATTCTTGCTTTTCCGAGTTCACTTTTTGCCAGATTTATTACTAAGTCCTTGGCTTGTAACTTTTTAAACAGAATTTGTAGATGGTTTAAGTGTTCTTGCCAAGTGTTACTGTATATTAGTATATCATCAAGATATACTACACAGTTGGGAACACTGGCTACCACCTGATTCATTAATCTTTGAAAAGTGGCTGAGGCATTCTTTAGCCTGTGGCATCACCTGGCACTGATAACGACCGTCTGGTGTTACTGAAGCTGATATCTCTTTGGATCGAGGAGTCAAAGGAACTTTCCAGTATCCCTTTAGCAAGTCAATCTTGGTAAGAAACCTAGCTCTGCCCACTCTGTCGATATAGTCTTCTAAATGCGGAATTGGGTAGGAGTCTGCCTTCTTAACAGCATTGACTTTTCTGTAGTCTATTGTCATGCAGACCCCCACCTGCCAAGAATGAGGCATATTAATTTTGTCATATGAACATAGATTTTAAATTGTTGCTGGAGTGAAGAAATGACTTGTTTGAAGATCACCAGACACTGGGCTGGAAGGGCATTTGCATACTAAGAGACGCTGCTTGTGGAGACAAAGGACTATTCCCTGCTCCAATTAACCCAAATGGATTTTGATCACCAGACATTGAAGGTGTACGGAAGTGCATTCCAGGCCCTGCTAAGATGATACAATCCACAGACTGATTAGACCAGCTGGTCACATGACTAACTGGCTGGTCCAGGTTTTTTGAACTAGCCACTGGACAGTTTGAATTCAGAAGGTGATGTGCAACTGAAGCTGAAACAAGCAAGTCTCTGTGTGTCGCTCGCTCGAGTGAAAAGACTCCTACATCGGAACAAGTTGAAGCGTGAACTGGGTCCCAACGGCTTGAAAGACTTATCGGCAGCCAAAGACTCCACATTGAACTTAAAGGACTGTAACTACCAGCTATTGCCTCAAACTTTTCCCCTTTATTCCTTCTACTTTTTCTATCTGTGTGTTTGTGTGTTTATCGCATATGCATGCTAGTGTGGTCGCGTTGCATATTCGAAGTCGTTGACCGGAGTAGAGTTTAAGATTAATAAACTTCTACCTTTCTTGTTTAAATCTAAGGAAACCTCTTTGATTTCTTTGCCTTACAGTTGGAGCAGTGAACAAGGGTTCACTGAGGGGAAGCTAAAAACAGTGTTTTAAAATTAAATCCTGTTTCGATTAAACCAGGCAAAGACTGAGAAGGAACCCGCGACCCATTCTCACCTGGTCATAACACTATTCAGAACCAGGTTGACCTGTCCGGTTTAGGTACTAGAACTATCGGTGAACTCAAGCTACTTTGATTAGATTCGATCAAATTGTTTTTCAGCATGTACTGGATCTCTGCTTTCCCTTGAGCCTGTTTTTCCGGACTCAAGTGGTAAGGGTGTTGTTTTAAAGGAACGGTTCCCCCTAAATCCACATCATGTGTAGCAAAGGTTGTACATCCCGGCTTATCCCTGTGAACTCTTTTAAATGTTGTGAAAAACCTTGTTCGGTCTTCACGTTGTTTTGCCTCTAAGTGCAAAAGCATGTTGTCCAATTTTCCTAGCCATTCTGTTTTCACTAATCTGATAGTTGGAGGTTCAATCTGAGAATTTCTTAGGCCTGCTTCTGCCTCATCCTCACTACCCTTTTCCTTCTCAACAGTCCCAATTACCTGGTGTACCTGTACTGGCTTATCCTTCCTGCGATAATATTGCTTGAACATATTGATGTGACACAACCAGTTCTTCTGGTGATCAGGGTGTCAATCAAGTAATCTACCTTACCCACTTTTTTGATCACTCTATATGGGCCACTGAACCGTGCTTTTAATGGTTCTCCCTGTAACGGTAACAACGCCAATACTTCATCCCCTGGTTGAAAATCGCGGGCTTTTGCATTCTTGTCTGCCCATCTTTTCAAATTGCCTGGGGATGCTTTAAGGTGTTCCTGAACCACACCGCAAGCTTTCGTGAGCCTTTCCAAGAACACAGATACATAGTCCAGTATCGAAGATTAATTCTTTTGTTCTGAGAATCTGTCCTTTGAGTTTTAGAGGGCCTGTTTACTTCATGTCGTACACCAATTCGAAAGGACTGAAGCCTGTAGACTCTTTCGGTAATTCTCTGGTGGCAAATAAAAGAAAGTCTAGTCCTTTATCCCAGTCATGTGAATATTCATGACAGTATGTTCTCATTGTTTTGAGAGTTTGGTGTCTCTCTAAAGCTCCCTGTGACTCTGGGTAATATGCTGAAAATTTCATCTGTCTAATCCCCAAATTGTCCATGACTTCTTGAAATATCTTAGACATGAAATTAGAACCTTGATCCAATTGAACTTCAAATAGTAACCCATATCTCCTAAAGAATTGGGTTCACTTTTCTACTACTATTCCAGCAGTGATTGTCCTCTGAGGAATGGCCTCTGGAAATCAAGTAGCTATATCTATGATGGTAAGTATGTATTGATGTCCCGCTTTTGTTTCAGCAAGGGTCCTACATTGTCTACTAATACCCTGCTAAATGGTTCCTCAATCGCTGGTATGGGAACTATTGGTGCTGGTTTTATGGTAGGTTGCAGTTTTCCCACCATTTGACATGTATGGCATGTCCTACAAAATTGTGTCTCATCCTTTGTAAGACCTGGCCAGGAAGAATGTTGGCTTATACGTGATTTGTTCTTCCAAATTCCCTATGTTCTTCAAAAGGAATGTCATGTGCGAACCTTAATAATCCCTGGTGATATATAGGTGGTACCACTATCTGTTCAACAATTGTCCAGTCTTCGTCTGCAGGTCTACGAGGCGGTTTCCGTTTCCAACTCAAAACCCCGTTTGCCATATGATAGTCTTCCGGAACAGTGGCGCAGTGGTTAGCACCGCAGCCTCACAGCTCGAACAACCCGGGTTCGATTCTGGGTACTGCCTGTGCGGAGTTTATAAGTTCTCCCTGTGACCGTGTGGGTTTCCGCCGGGTGCTCCGGTTTCTTCCCACAGTCAAAGACTTGCAGGTTGATAGGTAAATTGGCCATTGTAAATTGCCCCTAGTGTAGGTAGGTGGTAGGAGAATGGTGGGGACGTGGTAGGGAATACGGGATTAATGTAGGATTAGTATAAATGGGTGGTTGTTGGTCAGCACAGACTCGGTGGGCCGAAGGGCCTGTTTCAGTGCTGTATCTCTATGACTATGACTAACTCTTTTCGCCTCAGCTTTTGTCAAAGCTGTCTGTGCTATTCGGTATTATCTCTGGATCAGCTTGCTGTGCTGCAATGATAGAAGATCTGTTAAACATCTCATTTGGATTACCTAAATCCCCAAATAAGGTTTCAGATTCTTGGCTATCTGTTTGTAGTGCCACTTTTACCTCCGACAATGGATCCTGTTTAGCTATTGCTCGGGTGACCACGCGCAGGAAATATTCCCGGAACTTGCTCCTGTAATTGCTCCATTTCCTTAATTTCACTTGGTTCCTCTGTAAATATAGGAGAAACTGATTCTTTTGATCCTGCCAAATCGTTTCCTAGGAGTAGATCAATTCCCTTTACTGGCAAACTGTGGACAACTCCTACAGTTACTATCCCAGATATTAAGTCACTCCCTAGGCATACTTTATATAAAGGTACGGGTATATACTCCCTGCCAATTCCATTAACCAAAACTTTAGCGTTCAAGGCGCTCTCTGGTGGAAACGTTATATCTTTCCCCAGCAAGAGTGTTTGGGTTGCTCCTGTATCCCTGAGTATAATGACAGGTGTTCCTGCCTCACTTACAGGACATGGAGTTACTTTCCCCTTTGACAAAAATTCATTATAACTTTCGGGTATCTTATTCTTAACCGCTACACACTCTTATTTTTGTATCTGGTTTTACAGCTACTGCTAAAGCTGTAGCCTGGTCTGCTATACTCTCAGTCAGAGTCTTGTCCGCTACATTAGCTTTGCGTATCCCAACAAGTCCGATGGGTTTACCTTGCAATTTCCAGCATTCTGACCGAAGATGACCTATTTTGTGGCAATGATAACACTTTGGCTTGTGAACCTCATTTCAACCTCAGTACCTTCCTTTCTAGCCTGTGGAGGTGATCCAGGGGCATTCCCAGCTGTTCCTTCCTGTCCCCAGCTACTTGCCTTCCTTTCACTCTCCCACTTTCTATCCTTCTCGCGTTTATGGGGGTGATGGACAAAATGTTTTGGCTTATTCACAAGCTCAATCATCAATAATTTCCTCTGCTTGCCAAGCTTTCAAAACGTTCAGGTTATCTACATCAGTTCTCACTACTGAATTAATGGAGTTTTTAAATTCCTCTAAGACGATCAACCCTCAAAGGTTCTCATGTGGTTTCCATCTTTAATGCCCGTATCCAACGGTCAAAATTAATTTGCTTCACCCTCTCAAATTCTACATACGTCTGCCCAGCCAATCTCCGTAAGTTCCAAAACTTCTGATGGTAAGCTTCAGTGACTAACTCGTACCCAGCGAGAATAGCCTTTTTTGGCATCTCATAATCTGCAGAAGCCTCTTCAGGAAGCATGTATAAACTTCTCGAGCTCTGCCTACCAATCTGATTTGCGTAAGCAGTGTCCAGCTTTCCTTTGGCCATTTCATCTGTTTGGCTATTTTTTGAAAAGATATGAAAAATGCCTCTACATCACTTTCCTCAAACTTGGGAAGAGCCTGTATAAATTTAAACAGCTTTTCGTTGGGTCCTGAGCTGAATTCAGATTCTTCCTGACCCGAATTTTCCCTTGAGTCAAGACCACACCTTTGTCTCAGTTCCATCTGTTTTAACTAAATTCCCTGTCCTTCTGCCTTTCCTCTTTTTCAAGTTGAAGTTTTCTTAATTCTTTTTCAGCCTCAAGTTTTCTTATTGCTATTTCTTTTTCTTTTTTCCTGTTGAACCTCCAGTTGCCTCAGCTGTAACTGAATGTTAGCCAATTCCACTGCACCATTCTCTGACTTACTACCTTCTTGTTCCTCGTCATCATCTTCTAATTCCAGATGTTGGGCTATTAGGTTAATTATCACTCCTTTTTTGGCATCTGATTTCAATTCTACCCCAATGTTGCCGCCAATTCTTTTAGTTTATTCTTAGTTAGTTATCAAGTACCTGAGGGATACATTTGCCTTACCCAGAAGCTCTGCTGCAACTGCTAATGCCATGAATATGGTATAGACTGTACCTTTATTATACAAGAAACCGGGTTCCTTTTATTTTCATAATTGGAAACTCGATTGTTGGGATCCAAATCTATGATCCCAGTCACGAGAACAATTAATATGATGCCAGATGCAAAACCCCAATTTATGTGTTATCCCACAGACAAGTAATTAATATGATTCCAAATGTGAGCCCCCCCAATGAGTCTGATTCTGATCCCAGACGCATTGACGCACATATATTCAAAAAGAACAGTGGTCCGGTTTTAAAGGTATAGTTTTTTAAAAATTAGCTGTTCCTTGAGAAGAAATATAATTAAGTTTTTGCATTTTACGTTCCTGGTGACTGAGATCTTCTGATGTGAAGATGATCAAAGTTCTTTAAGTCTTGGATTTGATGAAAAATACTCAGTTCTTGATAGGCCGGCAGTTGGGTTGCAGTAGCATTAACAGTTCCTTTCACAGTAAGCACAGTAGTACAAAATAATTTGTTAAGAAAGAAAAGCTTTTCTTATTTACTTAGGAATTAATTTGGTTTGTAGCCTTGTAGAATTTTTCTTGAGAGAGAGAGAGAGAACAGAACAACTCCTTTCTCCAGATTGTCTCGCTGGAAAAAGCTCAGAACGAACTGCTCGAAACTGGTTTCTGCTAGCTCCACACACAGTCAAAATGGACACATATACCATGCGACCTCTTTGCTGCTGTTGCTCGGTAACCAAAATGCAGCTGTGGTACACTCTCCAGAATGTTCTCCTCCCTTAAAGATGCACCGCTTTTTGACAGTCTTAAAGGCACGCACACTTTTTTAAAATACAGGGAGGAAAAAAAAATTCAAGTCTGTGACCAGGTGAAAAATTGGATTAGCCCCTCCACCACTACCTTGGCAGTTATAGTTCTTACAGGGATAGCCTCTGGAAATCAGGTAGCCACATCCATAATGGTGAGAATTATCTCTGTTTTGTTTTCAGCAAGGGCCCTACACAATCCACCAGCACTCTGCTGAATGGTTCTCCAAAAGCCAGTATGGGAATTGGGGGTGCAGGTTTTATTGCAGGTTGAGGCTTCCCCACAACCTGACACATGTGCTAAGTCTTACAGAACTCCACTACATCCTTGTGGAGTTGTGGCCAGTGAAAATGCTGTCTTGTGCGGGCTTGGGCTTGGGTTTTTCTGATACCGACATGCTCAGCCATTGGAATCTCATGGGCTATTCTCAATATTTCCTAACAATACCTCGGCAGCAGCACTACCTGGTGAACCACTGTCCACTCTTCGTCTGCACGTCTGTGAGGAGGTCTTCACTTCCTCATCAGCACCTCATTCTTTATATAGTAGTACTCTGGAACTCCTTCTGCTTCAGCTGCAGTTTGGGCAGTCTCTGTTGACTTTTAACTCTGGGTCGACTTGCTGACCCTCGACCAAGGAAGACCTGTTTAATCCATCCCTTGCGTCCTCTAACATCCCAAAGAAGGTTTCAGCGAACCAGACTGTAGGGTCATCTGTTTGCTGTGCCAGGTCAGCCTCCTCGGATGGAGCTTGTTTGGCCATGGACTGGGTCACCACAGTGTCAGGGAAAATGCCAGGGACCTTTTCCTGTAAACGCTCTGTCTCCCTGACCTCTTTCAGTCTCTCTAAAACCACTGAGGAAGCTACCACATTCGTCCTTGCTAGATCATTACCCAGGAGCAGGTCAACCCTGTCCACAGGTAAACTCGGGACAATCCCCATGGTTACTGGTCGAGAAACATGGTCGCACTCCAGGTGCAACCAGTATAAAGGTATGAGTCTGTACTTTCCTCCAATACCATTTACTAGCACTCTAGCATTTAATGCACTCTTTGGGGGAAAGGTCATCCCAGCAGAAGGGATTGGGTGGTCCCTGTATGCATAAGTCTGACCATGGGCTTATTCGCTTTTCCCCTGGACACAAAATCCCAGTAATTCAGGGATTTTAAGTTTTCCTGCACTTTCAGCAGTAGGTTTACTGGGTTTTACTGCAGCAGCTAAAGCCAGAGCCTGGCCTGCTGTGCTTTCTATCAGGGCCCCTTTTCCTGCACTGGTCTGGTGTCCCCTGGCTAAACCTATGGGTTTTCCCTGTAACTTCCAGCAGTCAACTCAAAGGTGACCTGCCTTGTTGAACTAGAAACATACAGACTTTCGGGCATCACTGCTTCTTGGCACCTTCCTTTCTGGCCTGAGGAGGGCCCCTGTGTTTCCAGCTCTCCCTTCTCGCTCATGGCTGTTGATTCTCCTATCACCCTCTCTCCTGCTATCCTTTTCAGGTTTTTAGAGGTGACTAGGGAAGGGTTTCGCTTGGGACAAGGGCCTGCGGATAAGTATAATCATATGTATAATCATCAGCCAGGATTGCTGCTTCCCTGGCTCTTGGAACCTTTTGTTCCTCCACGTGGTTTTTTTATGGAAATAGGAAGCAAGTTTTTGAATTCCTCGAGAAGGATCACCTCTCTGATCTTGGGTGTCCATATCTATCAGTCAAAAAAAAGTTGCATAACCCTTTCAAACTCTATGCAAGTTTGTTCCAGCTGTTTTTGTAGGGTTTGGAACTTTTGGTGGTATACTGCCGGTACTAGCTCGTTTGCACTCAGGATAGCATTTTTAGTTATCTCCTAATCTGATGAACTCCCATCAGGCATCAGTGAATAAACCTCATGAGTTTTTCCTGTCAGATTTCTCTGCAATAACAATATCCAGCTGTCTACTGGCCACTTCTACTGTTTTGCAAGCTTTTCAAAAGAGATGAAAAATGCTTCCACATCCCCTTTGTTGAACTTTGGTATCATTGGGAGAACTTTAAGAGCTCAGCACTTGATCCTGAACTTTGGAAAGCTGTTTCTTTTTCTCTTTCTTGATGCTCGCTCTCCTCTTTCTCTCTGGAATTATAATTCTAGTCTCCTCTGTTCTAGCTGTATCTTAGCTAATGTTACTCTGTCTGTTTCCGATTCTAAGCCTGTGTCTGGTTCTTCAGTGCCAATTTTAAAATGGTTGGACACACGTTTTAGGATTTCGGATTTCCTAGCTTTTGGACGGAAAGTAATCTCTAACGGCCCAGCTACATTCCTCAACCCTTCAACAGATAAGACCTGGCCCAAATCACTTCACTCTTCTAGGAAGGTACTGGCCTCAAATGTGGACAATTTAGTACTCTAGCACTGAAAACCACAAGAAAAGCTGTATTGAAGTTTTTAAAGTTATTGCTTGGGATCAATTTGGTTTCCCACTTCCAATTTCCCGTTTGTCTTTGGGTTTGATCCTGCACGAGAGCCCCCAAATTTCTGTTATATTCAGGTGAGGAGGGGTCAAAGGGCTTCCCGCTTTTCCCTCTCCTTTGACCACAGCAGGTTTAATTCATTCTTCAAGCGGATGTATTGGCCAATTTAGTAGGTGTTTGGTTCTTATGATCATAACAAGTAAGTAATCGGACAGGTTTTCTTGAGTTTAACAAAGAAAGTGGCTAACTTTATTGCATATAAACCGAGCTAATTAAAATAATCAACTACGTGCCAACTTTCACCTCACTCACTCTCGCTCCCTCCCTCCCCCGCAGTCTGGAGTGGAGAGAGAGAAGGGGCCCCCACTTGGGTCTGCATGTGTCAAAGAATCCAGTTGCTTCTCCTTGCTGCTACAGAGAGACACCAACTTAACACCCACAGATGGGGAGCAGCTTGTCACATGACAGTCACTCAGTGATTCAAACATAGTAGTTAGCAGTATTTCTTCTTGCTAAAAGAACAAGCAGTTCCCTTAAACTTCCTGGGTCTTGGTTCTTGCTGGGATGAGCAGAAATTTTGTCTCCTTTCTCACAAGCCTTGCAATGTAGGATACAGTGTTGCAAATTAGGTGGCCATCTTGAGCTGCTAGCAAAGTCATTTAAAAAAATATATAAATTTAGATCTCCAGTCAGTGGATTAAAGAAAATTGTCATTCAGCAAAGCAAGTTGGTGTGACACTGCTGCATCACGGATGTATAACATCAGCCTTGTGTTAGCAGAAACATGCTGACAAAACTGAAAGAGAATATTATAATTTTTTAAAGATGTGTACAGTAGTCGGCAGTGATCATAAAAGAAATTGGTTTCTCCAACATTTCTTTCAAGTTGCCCAACTGGTTATAATTCAGATAAATGACTAACGGAAGGAATGTTTTGAAGCGAGACGAGATTGAATGACATTGGAATGATAGCAAATGAAAGGTTAATGATTGTAGGTGTGTTTTCTTTGTGTGCCCTTAGGAACAGCAAGTTCTGAGAATGAAGACTACACCACCTAGCTGTATGTCTGAAAAGCTCCTTCACATCAGAACATTGAGAAACTTCACATGTAGCTTCATGGCCACTTTTATGTCCTTTGGAAATCTGTTCTTGCAGATTTCTTTTGTGTATATGGAGAGAATCTGCCCAACTTTTTAATGAATCCAATTGAATTGTAACTTTGGGCCATTTTGGACTATAGCTTGGATAGTTAAAAAGCAAATATAACAACAATAATTTGTATTTATATAATGCCTTTAACTGAGTAAAATGCCCAAAGTCCTTCACAGGAGCGCTATCAAACAAAATTTGATACCGAGCCACATAAAATATTAGGGCAGATGACCAAAAGCTTGGTCAAGATGGGTAGATTTTAAGGAGCGTCTTAAAAGAGGAAAGAGGTAGTGAGGTGGAGAGATTTAGGGAGGGAATTCCAGAGTTTAGGCCTTTGGTAGCTGAAAGCACAGCCACCATTGGTAGAGCAATTAAACATAAGGATGCACAAGAGAATTAGAGCGCAGATATCTAAGTTGTAAGGCTGGAGGAGATTATGAGGGGCAAAACCATGGAGGGACATGAAAACCAGGTTGAGAATTTTAAAATCGAAGTGCTGCTTAACCGGCTGCCATTGTAGGTCTGCAAGCACTGGAATGATGGTGAACAGGACATGATATGAGTTAGGACAAGAGCAGCAAAATTTTGGATGACCTCAAATTTTTGGAGGATAAAATATGGGAGGCCAGCCAGGAATGCATTGGAATAGTCAAGTCTAGAGGTAACAAAGCCTTAGATGAGTGTTTCAGCTGAAGCAGGGGGTAGTTTTGGGTGATGTTATGCAGATGGATATTGGTCTTGGTGATTGTGTGGATATGTGGTCAAAAGGTCCTCTCAGTGTCAAATATGACATCAAGTTTGTGAATAGGCTGGTTCAGCTTCAGTTGATAGGGAAAGGGAGTTTGTGGCAGGGCCCAAAGGCAATGGCTTCGGTCTTCCCAATAATTAATTTAAAAATTTGTGCTCATTTAGTACTGGATGTCGGACAAACAATCTGACAAGTCTGAGACAGTGGAGGGGTATAGAGAGACAGTAGTCAGGTAGAGCTGGGTGTTGTCAGTGTGCATGTGACAACTGAAGCTTTGTTTTCAGATGATGTCGCCAAGGTGCAGCAGGTAGATGAGAATTGGAGGGAGTCAAAGATGAATTCTTGTGGCACACGAGAGGTAACAGTGTGGGAGTGGGAAGAGAAGCCATTGCAGGTGATTCTCCGGCTATGACTGGATAGATAAAAATGAAATCAGGTGAGCGCAGACCCGTGTTTATATAGTCGTACTCACCTTCCCCCCAAAGTGGAAACAACTTCTCTAGGTCAATCTTGTCAAACTCCTTTATAATTTTAAAGATCTCTATTGGCTCACCCCTCAGCCACTGCCTTTCTAGAGGAAAAAGCCCCAGCCTGTTCAATATTTCATGTAAGGTCACTTGAACCTATGAGCAGTTCCTGTTGAGTATAAGGAAATGCAGATAAGTGACAGCTTGGCACTGCTCAGTTGGACCATAAAGTTGAAATGTTCTGCAGTTTGGTACAGAAAGAAAAGGCATCGACCCAACATGCTCTTGCAAACCTAATGGCTGGTTGCAGTGTGTTATTAGTGGATGCCCTGGATTTTGTGTTCTAGTCACCAGTTGGGAAGCAGGATTTGATTTCTGAACGTCTGGCAGAATGTGGGATTGGATAATCACTGCATGCTATAATGTGGAACTATTCGCCTACACTTCAGTGTGGTGCAACTGGGGTTTTCACTCCAGTAAAACATTCTGTAATCTCTATTTTTAAGGCAATATACAAACTTAATCCATAAAATTTATAAATGTTAAGCTTTTAAATTAGTTTGTGTCTTCTCTCAAGTTTCTGAGTATAGCAGTGACTTATTTGAGCTATAAATGTCTTAAAGCAATGCAGTCATTCACTGTCAAATTGCACATTCATAGAAAGGACTCAAAGGAGCTATCAGCATTCTTGGAATTACTATAACTGAAGTCGTAAAGAGGAGCTTGTGTTTGCAGGAAAATTCTGTTGTCGGCAGAAATAACACTCTATACCCCAGCAAATATTATGGGTAAAAAATAATCAGCCAAAAGGATCGTAGTGCCAGTGTGTTGCGAACACACTTGATTTGAACAGGTGCAGTTGTTTCCCCATGTAAAGGGAGAGAGTGAAAATTGGTGACTGAGTCACTGAGCTACCATTAAAAAATTTTTTTTTTATGGTTAACCTTCAATTTTAATGTCGAAGAATTTACCTTGGATACTATTTTACTTTAAGTTGCCACAGATGATTTAGACATTTACAACTTGTCCATTTAATGTTATTTATTTTGAATTTTGCAGAGGATGCTGACTACAGTGCCTTTGGTACAGACACTTTAACACGGAAAAAGAACGTCTTGTCAAATGTACTGCGTCCTGACATTAACCGAAAGAAACCTCCAATTGCCATCAGCTTGCCACGTGATTTCCGCCCGGTGTCTTCGATCATTGATGTGGACATTCTTCCAGAAACCCATCGAAGAGTACGGCTATATAAACACGGGTCTGATAAACCACTAGGATTCTACATTCGTGATGGCTCAAGTGTCCGAGTAACTCCCCATGGACTTGAAAAAGTCCCTGGGATTTTCATCTCTAGATTGGTGCAGGGAGGTTTGGCAGAAAGCACTGGTCTGTTGGCCGTAAATGATGAAGTTCTTGAGGTGAATGGTATTGAGGTGTCGGGTAAGAGCCTCGATCAGGTGACTGATATGATGATCGCAAATAGCCACAATCTTATAATAACTGTGAAGCCAGCAAATCAAAGAAATAATGTGAGGATAAGTCGGACATCTGGTAGTTCAGGCCAGTCCACTGACAGTGGTACCAGCCATCCCACTTTTATGGCATCCCCACATGTTATGCAGAATTTCCATTCGGAAGAAATGGACAGCGATGAAGAAACAGACATAGTTATAGAGGGCAGTGGTGAGCCACAGCATATTCCAGTGTCAACATCTACCAGTGCTAGCATAGTATCCTTAACAAAAAGTGACAACAATCCTGGTTTAACTCCAAATGGTTCAGTTGCCAGCAGCGAAGGAAATATACACTCATTAGCTGCTACCACGAAAGTGGATCCCGTAGAAACACAGAATGTGAATAGACGAAGCATGGAGGAGGATGGGACTGTTATTACACTATAGGTTTATTAACATGCACTTAAAGGGTGCCAATGATGCTGTTTTTTTTTAGTGTTGCCTGTTTTTATATGCTGCACAGTAGCTTTTTGTCATAATTTGCAAACACTTGCATGTGTGAAATGAACAGCATAATATTTTAACTATTGCTATCTCCTGAGGACTGCAAGACTTAAAATGGTAGAGTAGTGAGATTTTCACTGCTTGGGCCCATTCCTTTCCATTTGTGTACATATTTTAAATAGGAATATTTTTCAGAGAACTGCAACTTTTAGAAAGGTGAAACAAATAAACCCGCCCTCCCAAACACACACAACTAAGAAAAAGAAAGATGATCAAGCATTGCCCTATCTAAATAGTGTTCTGATCATTGTAGAAACACACCAATGTCTGGCTGTTTACAGTACAATTCCTAGAAGTGATGATTCATTTTAATTTCCTTTTCAGATCATAAATTGAGTAATCTGATTTGTAAAATTGAAAACCAAAATATAGTTTTAACGTAACCTAACTCCTCTTGCTTACTTGACCACCTTGCCCCCCCCCCCCCCCCCTCCACTTTAGAAGGTTCTGTTGCATGTGTGCATGTAATTGGTAGGGTATCATTGGGCATTCTGTATAACTGGTACATTTAACCCACAGTGACTGCACAGTAAAATGGGATTAGATATAATTGTAAATGTCACCATATTCCTGCAGTTGTATAATTACTATTTAATTCTTTATAAAAATGCACATTGCAGAGGCTGATGTGCAAAATCCAGTTCTCTGGTTTTGTTTTTATAACTAGTCTAGATCAAGTGTACTGCTCAACTTAAAGGAACAATACGTTTTATAATTATGGCTCAAAACAGACCAACTAAATCACTAACAATACCTATAAGCTACTTTGGCTCAATAAAATTCACTTCTTGTATTGGAATTGTATATGTTTGCACAGAACTATTTTGATATTCATTACCAGAGAGTATTCGTAGATGGCTTTTTTTTAAAACTGAGAATGCTCTCAGAGCTGCTGATACTAATGTGAACATGGGAATTGAGCCAGGAAATGAAAATTTAACAGCGTCAGTACCAGTAAACAAGCCATAAAATTCTTCTGTGTTGTGCATAGACTTTGTAAAAATAAATCTCCAGCAAAGATCTGGCACAGACACGATAGGCCAAATGGCCTCCTTCTGTGCTGTAAATCTCTATAGCTAAGAAACTTCAGAGTTGGATAGTTGAAACTAACAGCAATTAAGTTTTACTTAAAACACAAACTGACCAGGCACTCAACAAATTTATTGTTTGGATGTAAACATTGTGTTGAAGTTGCCAGTATGTCCTTTTGATGATCTGGATACATCCTGCATGGCCCCAACACAGGGAAAAAGTAACTGATTCTTATTACACCAATTCTATTAGAGGATTTTATTTTATAATCTACTTTGATTATTTTGCTGATTCTTGCCTGAGGGATACCACTTTTTTAAAAATGTTTTTCTTATTGGGTTCTCGTAAGTACATTCGCATTTTATGAAGCCTTCACAGGTGTTCAATTAAGGTTAGTTTTGAAGTTGCATTTTCATCCTCCTGTTTCTCAACTTTCAACTAGATTAGCATTTATATCAAATTTGCAGTGCCATTTTATACTGTACTTTGCAAATATGGGAGGTCCCCACTTCTGACACAAACCAGTTCACAATGGAACAGGAAACACTTTAGGGCTATTAGAGGGAGATCTGATTGGGGTTGGGCACGGGTTGGGGGTTTGCTTATCTGTTGTAGGTTTGTGGGTAAATTGATTGTAACGTAGATGCTTACTGGTTGTCATGTCCTAGTTTGTATTCATGCTTTCTGTAGAAGCCTGCTGCAACATACTCTTAGCTTGCATGATATCCAGTTGCTTCACCCAGCTAGAAGTCTTTCCTATTATCACAAAAAACAAATCTACTTAAAATGCAATATGAAATTTTTCTTGTGTTTTTAGTTACACAAGAAACTTTTTTTTCAAGCTTGCCATTGTGTTTTGTGGCCTACACTTGCACGCTATGTATTGGGGTCAGGGTGGCAGCAAACTAAACAGGCAAAAGAAGGTGCTGCAAATTCTGCATGCTGGCATGAAAGCAGATTTGCCTAAATTGGCTGGAGGAGCCCATAATAGAGGTGTTAATTGATTTTGGAAGTACAGCCAAGGATTCAAGCCACCTGGCAACAATACATCTATCGTGCACAGACCCTTCTTTCCACTAAGAATGTAGATTTGTTTTTTTTTAAAGTCCTAGTTAACATTTGAGCATACCTTTTTTTTAAACAATATATAAAACACTTGGGTATTCTAATTACAATTAACGTATACATTTATGTCATACTGGTCCTTTAATTGAATGCACAAGAAAATATTTTTCTAGGGCCAGCCTTATTGAACTCGATGGTGTTCAAGATCTGAACTCGGTAGTATCTGAACTCACCACTTTTTGTGGCCTTTAAATCATTTGTGAAGAGTAACCATTTTGGCCAAACGATCCACGTTGGATTTTGACTGAAGATCCAGAAATTTCCCTGTCTAATACTAAATACTAAAATTCTGGAACTACAGTAGAATCCTATTGAGCTCAATTTCAATTAGCTGGATTTTAAAAAATGTATATTGATTTGCATTACACTCTGACACAGTGGTGGATGTGTATTCATGCTGTTCTCTTTGCCCATCTTAAATCACTCTACCCATTATGGAGTGGTGCTGAGATAACACCAGGTCTTCCACAACGGGATGGAAAGGATATTTAGTGGACTTTGCAGACTTTGTCTGCCACTCTCGCCCAGCTGCTAGGATTAGAGCACCACTGGCAGAGATTTGGAAGCAGGATGCCTGATGGGTCTTTTTGCTTGGGAATGGCACATGATGAGAGTCTAATGCTGTTGTACTCCAAGTACCAGTTCAAAACTGCTATTCGGTTAGAGAAACCTCGAGCTGGCAGTCCTGATGTGTATTCTACAATCTACATCAGTTGCTGATCAGTATACAAATTGGACTTTCAATGTTCGCAAACAGCTTTAAAAAAGTTTCTCTGTGATCCAACCAGCTGTCTGAGAACAATTTAAGTTAGATTTGCACCTGTTGTACTCATGCTGAAGCAAAAGTGCCACTTTCTTGACACTATTGCATTTGGTGGGAATCCACTTCAGGCAACATTTAGTTCTATGACAGTTTATGTTGGTGAAATTGAAAATGCTTTCTACTGACAGCCTGTCAACATGCCTCACAATATGAGGATGTAAAACTGGCTTATAAATTTTGGGCTCAACAAAATAATTGAAGTTGATCTTTTACTAAATTGCATTTGAAGGAATAAGGCTTTAGGTGGAATAATTTTTATTCTCTCTCCTATCTTAATTTACCTCCACTATAATTATCCTAAACTGAAACCTTTTACGACTATGTAATTTATTGAAACAGAAAAAAATGATATACAATGTAAAGCTAGGCAAAAGCATTTCTAACTGCCTTTAATGCAGCTGTGTATACTGATGCACTAATTTCAATATGTAGTCTTGCCCCAAATTTCAAATCTTTCCCTTTTTGATAGGCATCTGACTTTTTAAAACACTATTCATTGTTTTATAGATAAGTTCAATAAATTCAAAATTGGATTAATCCATGTCAAACCTATAAAAAGTTCATGTTCCTTTGCTCCTGGAACAAGTATAATCTGTCAAATGCCTCCCTGAGCTGAAATGTCTAATTCTAAATTGTGTGTTTGGAATTCTAACTTGTGCACACATTTATGATCGCCAATAAAAGAATGAATTCACTGAAAACTCATTTGTATTAAAATACATGACACTAGCAAAAAGTTAAATTGAACAGAACATATTAAATACTTTTAAAACGTGCATATTAAATTGATACGTGTTTACCTTAGGCAGCTGGCTTCCTCATGAATGCAATGCTTTGGTAATGCTGTAAAACCATCATAAATTAATTATTTACATAAATAGAAGCTTTATAATTTTTAAAGCATTACTAAAATCTAGGAGTACATCTGCATAAGAGTTGCATTAGTATTCTCAGTAACCGAATAAATAGAACATAAATTACTGGATGTAACTAAGAGGCTTGAGTTTGAATCGAAACTGTTTCTAGTATTCAAATTCTATATAAAATATAGAACTGTAGTTTTTTAAATTTACGATGGGGCTATTTTGTAGCAATGTTCCGAAATTGCAACTATAGTGCACCAAGTTGAAGATCCTCCAAGTTATTTGCTTTCACTATTCCATGCTTTTTACTTTAAATTTAGATTTTAAAAGTTATCTTTTGCTGTGTAAAGCTAACACCAAGTAGGGTCAATCATACCATATATTCTAATCACACTGCTACTGCAATATTTAATTGTCTTAATGCAGAAATGCTTTTTTTTTTAATTTGGAGGGTTGTTATATAACTGTGTCTGAAATATGATCACATGGAATACGAACAAACTGCAATTTTGCTGAACTGAAGTTTATTTTTCAGGTAAATAAGCCTGCTGAATCTACATGAAAATAATGTACTCTTTCCCCCAGCAAATAAGTTGATAGCTGCATGATCAGTTGTGTTAAAAAGCAAAAACCTTGCTTTACTCAGTTTAAAATAAAGGGGGAATATTTCTTTTGCATCAAAAACAAGATGGTCAGTGTGAAAAATCACTTTTAAATGATAACTGGACATGAAATATATGAAATGCACTTGCTTTGACCTATTCATAATGACACTGGACAATTTCAGATTTCCTGAACGTTAACTTAAAAACCATTATTTTTGGTTGTTCTGATGTAAAATGTTTTCAATGAAGCATACAGCTCCTTTTTTACAAACTAAATGCGTCTTTTGCATAAGAGTGCAGACTCTGTTTTTATTGTTCAGAATACAGTAATGCTTACCAATTTATTGGAGAACTGGGTTAAATGAATCAAATAGTTTATTTTACCTCTGAAGATGTGCATCTTGCTTGTTTATATACCCTCTGCTGGCTACTAGCCATACTACTTGTCTTAATAGGACAATGCTGCTGAATTCTTTGTGCACCATTTGTTAGTTCTTCATCTCTAAAATAACCACTACAAATAGAGGATAATGTGTAATTGCTTGTTTTGAAATGGTGATTCCAAAATGATCAAGCTATTTTTATCATCTTGGATTGGATTATATTATATAGTAATTACTAAAATGGGAAAACAAACTGCAGTGATAATAGAGTTTGGAGTGTTAGTCTTTTCTGTGTTTCATTTACTACCTCTTAGAACTATATATATTAAACACTGCACTCTGACCTAAAAATCTTGACCAGTTACTATCATTCCAAATAGTTTATGTTCCATACGGTGAATATATAGCCACAAATTGTTTCTCTTTCAAGCAGCTGTAGATAAACATTTAATGAAAATGTCTGTGCTGAGTTTTAGCTTTTTTGTTTGTGAATAATATGCTATTGCATTGATTTTATGTGATTTTTTATGAAAAGATTTGTAAAGAATAGGCACAAATATCAGTATTTTCTTACCGCTATACAATGTACATTTATATGATCACACTAAAAAGTGTCACGTTTTAGAATCAGAGACTGTAGCCTTGTGCATAATATGATATGATATATTTGTATGAACTGGAGAAAATCGGTAGAGGTTTCAACTTTTGTAGTCATTTTTGAGGTCTGCTTTCCCTACACTACATAAAGCATTGTGGTACCTATTTTTTTCCTTCCCATTGTGGGGCTAAGACACTAGATAGTGGTCATAAATATGCTTCATACAAATCATGAATTTATTTTAATAAATATTGCCCATGAGTTGTTGGAACCATCCAACCTTTTAATGAGACCTGTCAGAGCAATTCGGAAGTTCAGACCAAATTGTATAAAGATGATGTGGAAAAACCTGAGAGATGATGGCCTTGACCTGTACAAACCTGGTATTTTTAGAGTTTGAGCCATCTTTTAACAGCTTCATTTTTGTGACCAACTTTTTTAACTTTGAAGTTACTTGAATTTGTCCAGAAAACTATTCCTCAGTCCAAATAAAACAAAAGAGATATTGCACTTTAAATCCCTTTGCTATACTTTTCACAAAGCATGGACTTGGTACCAAATGCATTCTGTAGAAATGGGAACAGAAAACTTGGCATGTATACTGTTGAATATAACAATAAAAGCTGGTGAATAAAAATCATTTTGTCTTATTTTAAAGTAAAACATTTGCTTTACATGTTGGAGACAAACTAATCCTTACAAACTAATCCTTTATCAATTAAATTGGGAATGCTGAGAACCAGAATATTTATAATATATGCAATGTGTGATGTACTCTAGGTACTTGGATGACATAACCCAAGGTTAATGTCAAAGTTTATATATTAAACCCAGAAACTAAATTACAGCCTTGTACTTGTGTATGATCTACAATTAATGCATATTGTATTTCAAAATGAAATCTGATTAAAATTTGATTAATTGAAAACTTTAATTCCTTTATATAGAAAATTAGCGGAATGCCTATTTTCCTCTGGCCTCGAATTTTCAAAATTTGTACATTTCAAAGTTAAAAGATCCCACAATTGGTATTTAGAACCAAAAAAAGACAATTTTTCCATTGTTCATTGATGCATTTTGGGACTGGAAGTGATTGATTTGAAATTAGAGAGAGAGAAAAAAAGATTTATTCTACTTGCTATATATATGTGAAATTGCAAATTTGTCTATTAAGAATGGATTATATAGCACACGGAGGAAATCCCCTTTCACCATCACCTTCGTGAGCTATAGAATTACTTCGCAATTTTGAAAGTGAAATTAGAGAGGAATTTAGAGGCTAGTCGTAAATTGGTGGCTGTCTGATGTATAGTAACTTTCTTACTATACCAAAATATTCTAGAGAAATCTAGATGTCACACTTCATATAGACAATACTGCTTCAATATCTGTCTTCCAGAACAAAATCATTCTTCTAATTTCAAGGTTATCATGTTCCATTTATTGAGAACAAGAGTTTATAGTTTTGGTAAATCATGGTAAAGCTCCTGCCACCAGATAACCTGCTGCTTGTTTCTGGTGCCTAAAATATATGGCAAATCTATCATTGTCATTTCTAAACCCGTTTTCAACCAGTAATTTAAATAGATGATTAGTTTCTTGTGTATTAAGACTATGTCTTAATTTAACTCATTTAAACTGTGAGTATTTAGATTTCCATGTTATAGTTTTGACCAAACACTGCAACATAATCTGAAGACAAAAGGTCATTAGGTCTTCACAATAATTTAGCTGTTGTCAGTCAATTGAAAATGCATTTTAAAAACTTCCACTTTCACTCCAAAGTTTATGAAATTGTATTGGAACTGAGTATTGGAAAAAGTATTTTGAGAGTGTATAGGATATGGGGTATGCCATTTAGAACCGAGATGAGAAATTTCTTCACTCGGAGGTTGGTGAATCTGTTGAATTCTCTACCGCAGAAGGCAGTGGAGGCCAAGTCATTAAATATATTCAAGAAGGAGATAGATATATTAATGCCAAAGGGATCAAGGGATATGGGGAGAAAGCAGGAACAGGGTACTGAATTAGACGATCAGCCATGATCTTTTTTGAATGGCGGAGCAGGGCCGAAAAGCCTACTCCTATTTTCTATGTATACATGCAAGCAATTCCCTTTTAAATTTGTCTAAGGCAGCCACAGCTCATTGAGAATTCTGATGGGTTGTATATGCAACAGATTTTGATTGCACAGTCCTATTTAAAATAGTAATACATGTTGATTGATGCAATGTTAGTTTGGTATCTTGCATTTTCTTTGATGCAAAACTGAGTTTTGCTGAGATCAGCCACATGTGCCCATGAACTAAGTTTGGATGAGTTTCCTTAAGTAACAAACGCTAATTACAGTGTATCTATTCCCATAGGGGTGGGGAACCAGTTATCCAGTGAGCACTGTGGTGCTAAACTCATTTCAAGATTTCCTTCTGTAAAGTTGTGGTAGCATCTCAAAATTTCTGTTGTATAATGAATTTGGATAAATCATCCAGTTTAAAAATATATCTTTTATTTTGATGCCTCCTAACATGTACAGTAAAGCTAGGAACCATCTTCATGAATTTGAAATATATTTGATGTGATTTGAAGGTTATAAACTGATCTGATAGACCAAATAATCTATTCACGTAAGTAAACATTGTCTAAACACCCTATTGGATTATGTTTTATATTAGAGTAATGGAATACAGATGAACTAAAGTAAAGCCCTTCACTGAGTACATTGTTCATTTTCCCTATTTTAACATTAACATATCTGGAACAACCATTTCAAGTCACTGTTGATCTATTGCACTGTCCACTTATGTGTAATGTAATTGTGAATATGGAGCAGGTGCTAATTCCTACTATGTATGTCTTTCTCTGTAATAAACTGTAATATATTAACCTGAGTGATCAATTTAAACTTACAATAATGATAGGGTGATTAATGTTATCAGCCATCAACTTGATGGTGTACCCTGACTGTTGATCTCCATGCGAGTGAGCGTATATGCCATGTGCTGGTGAGGTCATTGTGACTGTACCAGAGTCACCTGACTTTGAGGGAGACGGTGGAATATTTATGGGACATAACTAGTTGTGGAACAAGTAGAAATGGCCTGTAGCTCTGACCATTGTGAAAAGATTTGTAACACAATGAGCACATAGAACTTATCTGCTGTATGGCTGTATGACTGTATGACTTGGTATATTGTTTCTCCAACCAAGATGAGTGCATTATTTGGCATTTAAAACACCTTCAGGCATTAACTGTGCTAACAGTAACATTATTAATTTACTGTCGCAGACTAAAATCTTTCCTGGAGGTGGAAATCAAGTTGGAATTCACTGTTGCACAGCCACAAAATAAATTAGAAAATCTTTCATGAGTGACCATAACTCCAGTTTTGTAAAATGTAGTATCCTTTTTCTTACCAGTGGATAACAGGGTACAGCCATTTGGTGTGCTACCTTATAGGGATAGTGATAATTTAAGTTTTCTGGTGCATAATTACCATTGGTCTCCAAATAATGGTTTACACCATGGATTTGTTTTAGACTGCATTTCAAAGCAAACTAATGCAACCTCATATTACTGAAGGTACATTACTGCTGTGCTTTCGATTACAAAAGAATGATCTTTGTGCATTCTCCTGCATTTACAATTGCCAAAAGAATTAGACCACAAAGGAAGAGAACATCCCCGTTTTCCCTGACCTAGAGATTTGGAGAGTGTTAATAACATTTAACGTTCCTGGGTCTTGTAAAAACTGTTATCACTGCAATATTGTATTTCTTTTCCTCATTTCCCCCCTATTCGGTTGGCTATATAATTGTGAACTTTGTAGGGCTTATGTTCAAAATCAGGGCAAAATACTGTGGATGCTGGAACTCTGAAATGAGAACAGAAAGTGCTGGAAATACTCAGCAGGTCTGGCAGCATCTGTATAAAGATTTTCAAGCAGGCCCCCACCTGCCAAGAATGAGGCACATTAATTTCACCACATGGACATAAAATTTCAAATTGCTGGGAAGAAAAGGCCTGTTACAAGGGGTTGCCAGGCCCCTGGCTGGAAAGACATTTTTACATATCAACAGACAGTGTTGGAACAAAGGAGCTATCCCCTGCTCCAATACAATAACAGAACAGACTTGGTCAAAAAAAAAAGTCAGTCATGTGACTACCCTGCTGGTCAACTTGGGGAGTTTTAAATTGTAGAGGCAGTGTTTGAACTGGCAGAAATCTCTTTGCTCCTGGATTGAAAAGATCTCTCCTGCATGGCTCGCCACAGCCCATCCTGTCTGCTCCCATCTCTTTCTCACGGAACTCCCAAAAACCAACTGAAGACACATGAATGCCAAGAGAGAAATGTCTCTTACAGTGAACAAGGTTTAAGAAGAATACTGGGCCCAGTGAAAAGCAAGAATCTACCTACAAAAGGACTCTACAGTGAGCTTGAAGACCCAAAACAAAAACTCTTCAGATATTGCCTCAAACCTTTCCACTTTATTTTTCTTCTCATTTCTGTCTCTATTTGCACATGCGTGTTGCGTATGCATGTTAGCATGGGATGCGGCGTGTACCTGTCGGCATTAACCCAATTAAAGTTTGAAGTTTAATAAAATTTCACCTTTAAAACTAAGAAAGCCTGTTTGTGCTCGTTTCTTTGCCTTATAATTGGAAAGCAGTGAACAAGGATTCACCAAGGGGGAGCTAAAAACTGTGTGTTTAAAAGTACACAGTTACAGGACAACCAGGTGAAGGTTGAAAGGAAACCCGAGACCTCTTTCTCACCTGGTCGTAACAAGAGGAGAACAGTGTTAACATTTCAGGTCTGTGTCCCTTCATCAGCACATCATCTGATGTTAACTCCGTTTCTCTCTACACAGGTGCTGCCAGACCTGCTGAGTTTTTCTGGCATTTTCTGTTCTCTGTTCAAAATCAGGTGTTTTTTGCATCCAAATGGTGAGTTTTATGCTGCAGTCATATCAAAGAAACAGAATAAAACCACTCATTGGAAGTGTCTTTAGAATTAGACCAAGCTAATTTTCAACATAAATGTAGTCCCATTTCTAATGCTCAATTCCTTCCAAACATCTGCTAGATATGCGTCTACAACCTATTAAATGCTGCTGGAGACTGCTGTAGACAGGACAGGTGCTAGTGGTATCTCAAAGCACCTGTTCTTGGAGAAATTTTACTGTTGGATAATTTGCTAGGCTTCTTGTAAACAATTTCTTGCTCTAGCTGAACTTCACTTATTATAATGGCCATTAAATGTAGCTGCTTCTGTGAGGTAGTACTTGACACAGTCCTGTCAATAAGTTGAAAATGTGTATTATCACATTTATTTTGCTTCTACACAATAGATTGCTTCCATGAAACAACTCTAATACAATATTAATTTTAAGAATAACCCCTCAACTCCTGTTGATTGCTTCATTCGGTTCATCATGCAATCTTTGAGAAGATGCATTATTAAAATTGGTACAGCAGAGTCATACAGCATAGAAACGCCCTTCAGCCCACCATAATGCCGAGCATAATGCCTATCTATACTAATCCCACCTGCCTGCATTTAATTTCTTATCCCTCTATGCCTTGCTCATTCAAGAACCTGTCCAGATGCCTCTTAAATGTTGCTACTGTTCCTGCCTCCACCACCTCCTCAGGCAGCTCATTCCAGATACCCACTATTCTTTGTGTGAAAAATCATGCCCCCCTCTCAGCCTCCTTCGCTCCAGGGAAAACAGACCCAGCCTATCCAATCTCTCTTTATAACTCAAACCCTCCAAACCATGCACATCCTTGTGAATCTTTTCTGCACCCTCTCTAGCTTAAGCACATCTTTCCTGTAGTGCGGCGACCAGAACTGCACACAGTACTCCAAATGCAGCCTAACCAACATTGTGTACAACTGTAACATGACGTCCCAACTCTTGTACTCAATGCCTCGGCCGATGAAAGCAAGCATGCCATATGCCTTCTTCACCACCCTGTCTACCTGTGTTGCTGCTTTCAGGGAACTGTGTACTTGCACCCCAAGGTCTCTCTGCTCAACAACACTCCCCAGGGCCCTGCAATTCACTGTATATGTCCTGCCCTGATTTAACTTACCAAAATGCATCACTTCGCACTTGTCTACATTAAATTCCATTTGCCAATCCCTTGCCCACTTTCCCAGTTTATTTATATCCTGTTGTAACCTGAGACAACCTTCACTGTCTACTATACCACCAATTTTGGTGTCATCTGCAAACTTACTAATCATGCCCCTTACAATCACATCCAAGTCATTAATATATATGACAAACAACAGAGGGCCCAGCACCGATCCCTGCAGCACACCACTGGTCACCGGCCTCCAACCTGAAAAACAACCCTCCACTACCACCCTCTGCCTCCTATCACCAAGCCAATTTTGTATCCAATTTGCTAGCTCACCCTGGATCCCATGTGTTCGAACCTTCTGGACTAGCCTACCATGCGGGACCTTGTCAAAGGCCTTGCTAAAGTCCATGTAGACTACGTCCACCGCCCTGCTCTCGTCAATCCTCTTGGTAACCTCCTCGAAAAACTCAATCAAATTCGTGAGATATGATTTCCCACGCACAAAGCCATGCTGACTATCCCTAATCAGACCATGCCTTTCCAAATGCATATAAATCCTGTTTCTCAGAATCCCTTCCAATAACTTTCCCACCAGCCTTGTAGTTCCCTGGCTTATTGCTGCTGCCCTTCTTAAATAAAGGCACAACATTAGCTATCCTCTAGTCTTCCGGTACCTCACCCGTGGCTAACGCTAGGGCCCCAGAAATCTCCTCCCTTGCTTCCCATAGCATCCTAGGATACACCTGGTCAGGCCCTGGGGATTTATTGTGATGCTTTTAATTAAGAGTTTAAACATTTTCAATACTAAGGTTTTGTTCATGGATATAAATAGAAACCACCCATTGGATCATTCCATAAATATAATTCAATGTCATGCTGCACTTATGACTGTGTGTACTTGTGCTGTATTTGGTGTGGCCCATTTCAAGAAATGTTTAATTTTAAAATGGTAATTAAGTGCTTATTTAGGTAGACTGTATGCAGAGGTTCTAAACTGTTGGAAATCTGAAATAAAAACAGCAAATATTGGAAAGGCACAGCAGATCTATCAGTAACCTTTTTTCAATGCCATGATGTCTTGGAATGATGAATAAAATACTTGAAAATCTCATTTAGTATTCACCCAATGTGGAGAACTTTGGGAAATCTTTTTCCACTGAACATCAACAATGTGCAATATCCCAGTTTTAAAGCTTGAACTCTCTTTTACCAGTGCAATATTTCTGCTTTCCATACCAGCCATCATTGTGGCTTTTGGGAGTATTCTTCCACTTATTGTTACTTAATAAGGTATCAATACCAGACCAATTTGACTGTTCCCACAAATGTAAAACCATTAGGACCTCAACGTGAAGTTCAGCAGCACCAATCCCACCAAGGAGTGTAATCAGTCCTTGGAGTCAACAACACTGCATGTAAATAAAGCATCAGCAAACAGGAAAGGCGTGGAAGAGCACAGAGACTTGGCAGTTCTGATACAATCTTAAAAAGGACAGAACAAACAGATGAAGCAGTTTTTTTAAAAATCCTGGATTTATGAACAGGGGTATTGTGCACAAAAGCAAAGCAGCAATGCCAAAACTAAAATCATTGGTCAGTCTATAGCTAGGATGTGTCTAGTTTTGGGGACCCACTTTCAGAAAGGATGTCAAGCCAATGCAGAGGTTACAGAAGAGATTTATGAAAATAATACCTGCAATGAAAAACTTCTGTTATGAGGAGAAATTAGAGAAGCCAAGGCACTTTTCATTAGAACAGAGAAAGTTATGAAAAGGATCATGCTCAAAATGAAGGTAAGCAAGCAAAAATTATTCCCACTGGCTGGAACGTTTTCTTATGCGAAAGACACTGTATAAATGTAAGTTGTTGTTAGTGGTGGATTAGTAGAGTGAAGGCAATGTAATTATCAAAAGAACAAAGGATCAGGTTAGGTTTTCTCTTTACAGTCTAGGCTGTATTTTCCTCCAAGGTTTTTTTCCTGCTGCAGGGAAATTAGGATAGGACTTCTGCTTGACGTCCTAATCCTGCTGTGAACCTAGATCACCTTTCAAAGTTTAAACCTATTTAATAATGAAGGGCAGACTCCCAGTGGAATGTGTCACCTGGAAGGAATCCCATGCACAGTGCAAATGCTGAGGATGGGGTGCAGCTGCTTTGACTGCCATTTTTCCAATGTCTTATACTTGCCTCGGGTCACATTGAACTGGAATGTCTCAGTTTTCACTGGTTCACTTGAAGCTTTCTGAAAGACGGGCATCATTGGACACATTTATTATCGATACTAAAAACCAAATGCTTATTTAATTATGCAAGTAATTTTAGTTTGTCTGGGCCATATATTTGGAATGCCGTCCTTGAGGGGGGCCTTGTTGGTAGTTTGTCTTGGTGTTGGGATTAAGCCGGGTGTCACTTTATTGGCTCAGAATAAAAGTTACATCGAGAAGGTCTGCCGCTTCCAGGTCGGAAAATGTAGTCATACTGTTGCAAGGCACCTGCTGCAAGCTAGAAGGTGAAGCAACCACACATAAGGAGATCCCCAAAGAGCTTTGCAGCTATTTTTATTTGAGTCTGA
The DNA here is from genome assembly GCF_036365525.1 of Heterodontus francisci. Classification (NCBI taxonomy): domain Eukaryota; kingdom Metazoa; phylum Chordata; class Chondrichthyes; order Heterodontiformes; family Heterodontidae; genus Heterodontus; species Heterodontus francisci. The sequence continues at coordinate 51,925,765 of NC_090386.1, read as the reverse complement.
ATAAGTTATGCCCCATAGGTGCAGTTATGGGAACAGAAGATAGGGAGAGATAATCATTATCACCCCTTTTCTCTCCATCAGTGGACTTCCCACCGCTATCCCAGCAAGTACTGCCATCTCTGTATTGATCTTCTCTAGGTTTGATACTGTAAGAAGGCAGAAAAAGCAGCTGCTTTCCTTCACTGCTGTCCTCTTCCTTAGTGCCACTACACTCTATTCCCCTCCATGTCAAACCGCAACACTTAAATGTGTTTTGTGGCTGAGATCCCTCTGGAGGTGAGGGGAGAAGAGCAACATTTTCAGTGCTGACTTGAAGCAGTGATATGACCGTAGGCCTCTTTGAGTTATTTTCCCTGCTCTTCCAGCACTATAACTGGTTTCTGGGATATAGGCAACACTGGTAATGCCACAATTATTACTCATCCTTAGTTGCTCTAAGGAGGTGGTGCTACAGTGCCATTCAGTAGGGAATTCCAAGATTTTGACCCAGCAATGATGAAGGAATAGTATGTTTATTCAGGTCAGGGTGATGTGTGACTAGGAGTATTCCCATTGATATTGCTGCTTTTTGCAACCTTTATCACCAAGGAAGACAAGAATGCTGTTACTATTAAGCAACCTGGTGAATTGCTGCAGTGCATTCCACATATTATTCACACTGCAGCTGTAATGCACTGGGGTGGGTGGGGGGGGGGGTGTTTGGTGCCCTTCCACTGGAATCAATATTCAATCAAGAAAACTGCTCTATGGTATTCAGCATCTTCAGTAATGTTGCAGCTGTCCCTATTCTGATTTGAGCTGTGTAGATGGTGGAGAGGTTTTGAGGAGTGAGGTGGTGAACCACTTGTTGCAGAATACCCAGCCTCTGACATGCTCTTGTAGTCATGTTGTTGGTTCATTTCAGTTTCTGGTAAAAAGTGACTCCCAAGTTGCTGATGGAATGGAGTTCTTCACGAGCAAAGGAGTTGTGAATGGAGCTGCACATTTGAATTGTCAACATACAGCCACATTCCTGACCTGATGGCACAGAGATGAGGGTTAAAGCAGTTGCAGGAGAGAGACAATTAGGATAGGACTTCTGCTTAACATCCTAATCCTGCTGTGAACCTACATCATCTTTCAAAGTTTAAATCTATTTAATAATGAAGGGCAGAGAGCGCGCGCGGGGATAGGAGAGAGAGAAAGAGAGCGCGCACGCGGGCAGGAGAGAGAGAGAGAGCGCGCACGCAGGAGTGAGAGAGAGAGAGCGCGCACGGGGGCAGGAGAGAGAGAGAGAGAGAGCGCACGCGGGGACAGGAGAGAGAGAGAGAGAGAGAGCGCGCGGGCAGGAGAGAGAGAGAGCGCGCGCGGGGACAGGAGAGAGAGAGAGAGAGAGAGAGAGCGCGCGCCCGGGCAGGAGAGAGAGAGCGCGCGGACAGGAGAGAGAGAGAGAGCGCGCGCGTGGATGAGAGAGCGAGAGAGCGCGCGCGGGTGGACAGGAGAGAGAGAGAGAGCGCGGGCAGGAGAGAGAGAGCGCGCGCGGGGGCAGGGGAGAGAGGGAGAGAGAGCGCGCGGGGGCAGGAGAGAGCGCGCGCGCGCGGGCAGGATAGAGAGCGCGCGCGGGGCCAGGGGAGAGAGAGAGTGCGCGCGGGGGCAGGGGAGCGAGAGAGAGAGAGGGCGCGCGCGCGCAGGAGAGAGAGAGCGAGCGCGCGGGGACAGGAGAGAGAGAGCGCACACGTGCGCAGGAGAGAGAGAGCGAGCGCGCGGGGACAGGAGAGAGAGAGAGAGCGCGCACGGGGGCAGGAGAGAGAGAGTGCGCGCGTGGGGGCACGAGAGAGAGAGAGCGCGCGCGGTGGCAGGAAAGAGAGAGTGAGCGCGCGTGCAGGAAAGAGAGAGAGAGTGCGCGCGGGCAGGAAAGAGAGAGAGAGAGAGCGCGCGGAGGCAGGAGAGAGAGAGCGTGCGCGCGTGTGGGAATGAGAGAGAGAGAGCGCGCGCGCGTGGGGACAGGAGAGAGAGAGAGAGTGCGCGCGCGGGTACAGGAGAGAGAGATCGCCCGTGGGGACAGGAGAGAGAGAGCGCGCGCGGAGACAGGAGAGAGAGAGAGAGAGCGTACGCTGGGGCAGGAAAGAGAGAGAGAGCGCGCACGTGGGGGCAGGAGAGAGAGCGCGTGCGGGGGCAGGAGAGAGAGAGCGCGCGCGGGGGCAGGAGAGAGAGAGAGAGAGCGCGCCCGCGGGGGCAGGAGAGGGAGAGAGGGCGCGGGGACAGAAGAGAGAGAGAGAGAGCACGCGCGGGCAGGAGAGAGAGTGACAGCGCGCGCTCGCGGGCAGGAGAGAGAGAGAGCGCGCGGGGAAAGGAGAGAGAGAGAGCAAGCGCGGGGTCAGGAGAGAGAGTGCGTGCGCACGGGGGCAGGAGCGAGAGAGGGAGCGCGCGCGGAGACAGGAGAGAGAGAGAGAGCGCGCGCAGGGGCAGGAGAGAGAGAGCGCGCACGGGGGCAGGAGAGAGAGAGAGAGAGAGAGCGCGCGCGTGGGGGCAGGAAAGAGAGAGAGCGCGTGCGGGGGCAGGAGACAGAGAGCGCGCACGCGCGTGGGGACAGGAGACAGAGAGAGAGTCAGAGCGCGGTGACAGCAGAGAGAGAGAGCGCGCGGTGACAGGAGAGAGAGGGAGCGCGCGTGGAAAGGAGAGAGAGAGAGCGCGGGGACAAGAGAGAGAGAGAGCGAGCGCGGGGACAGGAGAGAGAAACAGGAGAGAGAGCGAGCGCAGGGGACAGGAGAGAGAGAGAGAGAGACAGAGCGCGGGGACAGGAGAGAGAGAGAGAGAGAGAGCGCGCGGGCAGGAGAGAGAGAGCGCGCAGAAGCAGGAGAGAGAGAGAGAGAGCTGCGCGCAGAAGCAGAGGAGAGAGAGAGAGAGAGCGTGCAGGTGGCAGGAAAGAGAGAGAGAGTGTGCACGGGGGCAGGAGAGAGAGAGAGAGCGCGCGGGGGGCAGGAGAGAGAGAGAGAGAGAGCGCGCAGGGGCAGGACAGAGAGAGAAAGATGTGCGCGCGCTGGGACTAGAGAGAGAGAGAGAGAGCGCGGGGACAGGAGAGAGAGAGAGAGATCGCGCGCGGGGGGACAGGAGAGAGAGAGAGAGATCGCGCGCTGGGACAGGAGAGAGAGAGAGAGAGATCGCGCGTGGGGACAGGAGAGAGAGAGAGAGCGCGCGCGGCAGGGGCAGTAAAGAGAGAGAGAGAGAGAGAGCGCGCGCGCAGGGGGGCAGGAGAGAGAGAGCGCGCGCGGGGGCAGGAGAGAGAGAGCGCATGCCGGGGTCAGGAGAGAGAGAGAGAGAGACAGCGCGCGCGCGAGGCAGGAAAGAGAGAGAGTGAGAGCGCGCACGGGGGCAGGAGAGAGAGAGTGCGCGCGCGTGGGGGCACGAGAGAGAGAGAGAGCGCGCGCGGGTGGCAGGAAAGAGAGAGAGAGCGCAGCGTGCAGGAAAGAGAGAGAGAGTGCGCGCGGGCAGGAAAGAGAGAGAGAGAGAGCGCGCGGGAGGCAGGAGAGAGAGAGAGAGCGCAGAGCGCGGGGACAGTAGAGAGAGAGAGAGCGCGGGCAGGAGAGAGAGAGCGTGCGCGCGTGTGGGAATGAGAGAGAGAGAGCGCGCGCGCAGCGGGGGCAGGAGAGAGAGAGAGTGCGCGCGCTGCGGGGGCAGGAGAGAGAGAGAGAGTGCGCGCCGCGGGTACAGGAGAGAGAGATCGCCCGTGGGGACAGGAGAGAGAGAGCGCGCGCGGAGACAGGAGAGAGAGAGAGAGAGCGTACGCTGGGGCAGGAAAGAGAGAGAGAGCGCGCATGTGGGGGCAGGAGAGAGAGCGCGGTGCGGGGGCAGGAGAGAGAGAGCGCGCGCGGGGGCAGGAGAGAGAGAGAGAGAGCGGCGCCCGCGGGGCAGGAGAGAGAGAGAGGGCGCGGGGACAGGAGAGAGAGAGAGAGCACGCTGCGGGCAGGAGAGAGAGAGTGAGAGCGCGCGCGCTGCCGGGCAGGAGAGAGAGAGAGAGCGTGCGCCTGGGGACAGGAGAGAGAGAGAGCGCGCGGGGAAAGGAGAGAGAGAGAGCGAGCGCGGGGACAGGAGAGAGAGAGATGCGAGCGCGGGGGACAGGAGAGAGAGTGCGTGCGCACCGGGGGCAGGAGCTAGAGAGGGAGCGCGCGCGGAGACAGGAGAGAGAGAGACAGAGCGCGGGGGACAGGAGAGAGAGAGAGAGCGCGTTGCGCGGACAGGAGAGAGAGAGAGAGCGTGTGCGCGGGCAGGAGAGAGAGAGCGCGCAGAAGCAGGAGAGAGAGAGAGAGCGCGCAGAAGCAGGAGAGAGAGAGAGAGAGTGCGCACCCGGGGGCAGGAGAGAGAGAGAGAGCGTCGTGCG